>NC_069500.1:246481087-246641087 GCF_027579735.1 Bombina bombina
AAAGCCCCCCAAAATAAAAAAAATTCCCTACCCTATACTAAATTACAAATAGCCCTTAAAAGGGCTTTTTAGTAATCAGCTCTTTTACCTGTAAAAAAAAATACAATACCCCCAACATTAAAACCCACCACCCACACACCCAACCCTACTCTAAAACCCACCCAATCCCCCCTTAATAAAACCTAACACTACCCCCTTGAAGATCACCCTACCTTGAGACGTCTTCACCCAGCCGGGCACAAGTGGACCTCCAGAGGGGCAGAAGTCTTCATCCGATCCGGCCAGAAGAGGACATCCAGACCGGCAGAAGTCTTCTTCCAGGCGGCATCTTCTATCTTCTTCCATCCGGAGCGGAGCGGGTCCATCTTGAAGACATCCGACGTGGAGCATCCTCTTCCATCCGACGGCGACTGAAGAATGAAGGTTTCTTTAAGTGACGTCATCCAAGATAGCGTCCCTTCAATTCCGATTGGCTGATAGAATCCTATCAGCCAATCGGAATTAAGGTAGGAAAAATCCTATTGGCTGATGCAATCAGCCAATAGAATTGAAGTTCAATCCTATTGGCTGATCCAATCAGCCAATAGGATTGAGCTCACATTCTATTGGCTGTTCCAATCAGCCAATAGAATGCAAGCTCAATTCTATTGGCTGATTGCATCAGCCAATAGGATTTTTCCTACCTTAATTCTGATTGGCTAATAGGATTCTATCAGCCAATCGGAATTGAAGGGATGCCATCTTCGATGACGTCACTTAAAGGAACCTTCATTCTTCAGTCGCCCTCGGATGGAAGAGGATGCTCCGCATTGGATGTCTTCAAGATGGA
Organism: Bombina bombina; assembly: GCF_027579735.1. Classification (NCBI taxonomy): domain Eukaryota; kingdom Metazoa; phylum Chordata; class Amphibia; order Anura; family Bombinatoridae; genus Bombina; species Bombina bombina. The sequence continues at coordinate 246,481,917 of NC_069500.1, forward strand.
CCTGCTCAGCTCTGGATGGAAGAAGATAGAAGATGACGTCTGGATGAAGACTTCTGCTGGTCTGGATGTCCTCTTCTGGCCGGATCGGATGAAGACTTCTGCCCCTCTGGAGGTCCACTTGTGCCCGGCTGGGTGAAGACGTCTCAAGGTAGGGTGATCTTCAAGGGGGTAGTGTTAGGTTTTATTAAGGGGGGATTGGGTGGGTTTTAGAGTAGGGTTGGGTGTGTGGGTGGTGGGTTTTAATGCTGGCCGCGTATTGTATTTTTTTTTTACAGGTAAAAGAGCTGATTACTTTGGGGCAATGCCCCGCAAAAGGCCCTTTTAAGGGCTATTTGTAATTTAGTATAGGGTAGGGAATTTTTTATTTTGTAACTTAGGTTAGGGTTTATTTTACAGGTAAATTTGTACTTATTTTAACTAGGTAGTTATTAAATAGTTAATAACTATTTAATAACTATTCTACCTAGTTAAAATAAATTCAAAGTTGCCTGTAAAATAAAAATAAACCCTAAGATGGCTACAATGTAACTATTAGTTATATTGTAGCTAGTTTAGGGTTTATTTTACAGGTAAGTATTTAGTTTTAAATAGGAATAATTAAATTAATTGTATTAATTTTATTTTGTTTTATTTAAATTATATTTAAGTTAGGGGGGATTAGACTTAGGGTTAGACTTAGGTTTAGGGGTTAATAAATGTAATATAGTAGCAGCGATGTTGGGGTCGTCAGATTAGGGGTTAATAAATGTAGGTAGGTGTCGGCGATGTTAGGGACGGCAGATTAGGGGTTAATAAAATTTAACTAGTGTTTGCGAGGCGGGAGTGCGGCAGTTTAGGGGTTAATATATTTATTACAGTGGCGGTGATGTCCGGTCGGCAGATTAGGGGTTAAATACTTTATTTAAGTGTTTGCGATGTGGGGGGGGGGCCTCGGTTTAGGGGTTAATAGGTAGTTTATGGGTGTTAGTGTACTTTTTAGCACTTTAGTTAAGAGTTTTATGTTACGGCGTTAGCCCATAAAACTCTTAACTACTGACTTTTAAATGCGGTAGGAGTCTGGACAGGAGAGGGTCTACCGCTCACTTTTTCCAGCAATCATAATACCGGCGTTAGGAAAATCCCATTAAAAAGATAGGATACGCAATTGAGGTAAGGGGATTTGCGGTATGCTAAAATCGCGGAAAAAAGTGAGCAGTACACCTGTACCTGCCAGACTCGTAATACCAGCAGGCGTTAAAAAGCAGCGTTGGGACCCCTCAATGCTGCTTTTTAAGGCTAACGCAAGCCTCGTAATCTAGGTGAGTGATTGTAGTTACTCAAACTATTATCAATTCAGAAAAGGGGCATACTCTAACTTCTCATTTAACCCCTTCGGGAAAACTGTTTGGAGGAGATAGATCCACTTTGACTCTTTTCTTAGGAGAAATTTATCTTTATCTCCACTTGTCATCAAGCCCGTTATGTTTCAGATTTTCATTTAATGTGTTTTGAAACAAGAAACATTTCTGCTTTTCCATTTTTATTATTTTGGAAACTAAAACATTGGCATTAAGAAAGACTTACATGTAAGAAACACTTATTAGTCATTTATCATTCAGCTGTGAGCTTTCAACCGAAGGTGCAGCTTATCAAATAGAGCCCTAAAAACCTCTTTATATTTGTAATCCATTACTTTATAATTAGTTGCAACCAAGAATTTTAGGGTATTCAAAATAAGAGTTTTCTCTACAGCTATCATGAAACACGTCAAAAATGTGTAATTTCTGCACCCCATTTTGTTTGAGAATAATTGTTTCATATTACAATTTTGATGAAAAAAAATCTTGTCTTCTCACTTCTTTTTTTCCCACTCATTTTTAAATTTAGTCGTTTCTATAGAAATCAGAAGCAATAACTCTTACAGATAAATGTATCAAGCAGATAACCTGTTCACCCATAATCACCACTGCAGCATCTCTCAGTGAAATTTGTATTTTCAGGTTTAATATATTGTATATTAAAGTCTATTTAAAAAAATAAAAAAAAAATAATAAGAAATTTGAACCTGGGACTATGAAAACACATATCAGTAGCTCAGTTGCTTAATTTATATCGATACATGGGGAATGCTGGCCATTTAGATGGCATAAAGACAAAGTTGGACCGTGGTTCCAGAAAAATGGGTGGCAAACACTACTGGTTTAGTCACTGGTTTTTCACAGGCAGAGATAAGATGGGTAGAGGTGTAGTTATAGGTGTTCCACAGCAGGGGGAGTCACAAGTATTCTGAGGTCAGAGCCAGGTGGTCCAGAGATGTGATTGGCAGTTGTGTGATGTTGCCTTCCCAAAACAAGAGGGGCAGGAAGTAGTCTTTTTTTTTTTTAACCTTTTTATACTCCTCTTCAGCCAAATAGGGGTGCAAAGTTGAAGATTTGATTGCCTTTGCACCCATTGCTCCTCAAAAAACCACCACTGCATATAGGCCCATTAGCACATAAAATAATGCTAAACACAGTCACTTACTAGTGATGATAAGGCTACAACTGTCCTTACAATTGATGACTTATTTTCTATTTAGGCATGTATTATGACATGAACACTAGACAGTTGCTCTGGTCCCAGTTTGAGAAATTATTTTTATTCAGATCAATCTTATCATTGAAGCCTAAGCTAATAAAAAAATATATTGTCTTACAAGTATAAATAGCTTGCTTTTTTTTACAACATGGCCATAAAAACTAAATAGAGCAGAGGCCAGCAGCACAGTTGTTAGGTAACTATGAGTTGTCATGGCTCCCACTGAGGGTGTCCCAGAGAATTAGAGAATATGTTGATGAGGAAAACAGTGGCTGATATGAAGTTATATTTAATGTTCTCTAAATTTGAAGATATATTTCTTTGAGCATAGAGTTTGTTACTTATGTTTTATTTTAACAATATTGCCTAGTTCATGATATTTATTTTTATTATTATACCACTGCAGGATGTATTTTATTGTTCCGCCAATAGATTTTACTGCCTGTTTGTTCATCTAAAATCGTACGATCGTACCTATTGTGAGCAAAATATTTGGAAAATATGCTAGAAAGTTTCATTTAAACTAGAGAAATAAAATTACCTTCTAGATTTTATGTTGTAATAATATTTTCTTTAATTAGACCCTGTGGGGCATATCTATCAAGCTCCGTACGGAGCTTGAAGCCCCGTGTTTCTGGCGAGCCTGCAGGCTCGCCTGAAACACCAGTTATGAAGCAGCGGTCTAAAGACCGCCGCTCCATAACCTGTCCGCTTGCTCTGAGCAGGCGGACAGACATAGCATGAAATCAACCTGATCAAGTACGATTGGGTTGATTGACACCCCCTGCTAATGCAAGAGCTGCTGGTGCAATGCTGAATACGGAGAGCGTATTGCTCTCCGCATTCAGCGAGGTCTGGCGGACCCGATCCGCACTGTTGGATCAGGTCCGCCAGACCTTTGATAAATATCCCCCTGTGTCTCTATATTACATTAATGCAATCCTGGACTGTTATACAAATGTTGAAAAATAAATATGTGTGAAATTTATTCAAAAACCTTGAGAACCACTAACTAGAGACTATTGTGGACACAACACAAGCATAGTTACATTATTTAAAGAGGTCAAAACATACCACAAATTAACTATTAACAAACACACAAAGACTTTATTAAGAATCTCTAAAATTGCTGACAGGCCTTTTTCAAATATGCATTCTTCTCTGAAATTGGTGAATTATTAGTAAACTGCATATTTTACACATTTTATTTTGCTCTTGTAACTCATGCTAAGAAACATATAGGGGGATATCTATCAAGCCGTCAACCGCAAATACGCTGGAATTCCGCAGCGTAATTGTTGCAAGCTTGACCCGACCTAGTAACCAAAACCTACAGAACGGCAAAAGTTTAAATCTGTGATGTAACATACGATCTGCTGTTCTCAATCCGACACAGATCGATGCTTACGTCATTACAGATGTTCCGAATACACATTCGGCACTATTTGACACTTTTTCAGTTATCAAATAGTTAATAGGTACGCTCACGGCTATTCCGGCCCAGCCAGCGTACCTGGTTTTCAATCCGCCACCCTGGAGGCCGCGGATGCCATAGGAATCAATGGGAGTCTGAAAGCAGCGAAAGCTTATGTTCGAGGCTGCCAGATATCCCATTGATTTATATGGTAGAAAACCATGTATACACCTAATACCCAAACATAAGCCCAGAGTCTAAACACCCCTAATCTGTCGCCCCTGACATCGCCGCCACCTACATAATGTTATTAACCCCTATTCCGCCGCTCCTGGACCCCGCCGCAATCTAAATAAAAGTATTAACCCCTATCCCGCTGCTCCCGGACCCTGCCGCCACTAAATAAATGTATTAACCCCTAAACCTCTGGCCTCCCACATCACTACCACTAACTAAACCTATTAACCCCTAAACCTAACAAGCCGCTAACTTTAAATTAAAATTACAACATCCCTATCTTAAAATAAATTTAAACTTAGCTGTAGAATTAAAATAAACTATTTTGAAACTATTAATTAACCTACCCTAACTATTATACTACACTTAAATTAAACTACCAATTAAATTAACTAAATTGAAGCTCTCATCCTATTGGCTGATTGGAACAGCCAATAGGATGAGAGCTGCTCAAATCCTATTGACTGATTGGAACAGCCAATACGATTTTAGCAACTCTAATCCTATTGGCTGATTGGAACCTTTCAGCCAATAGGAATTCAAGGGATGCCATCTTGGATGACGTCACTTGCATTCAAGTTCCACTTTACGGCGGCGATCGTATTGAAGAGGAGCTTCGCGCCGGATGTCTTTAGTATGCACCTGCTTCGCGCTGAATGGATGAAGATAGAAGATGCTGTCTGGATGAAGACTTTGCCGGATGGATGAAGATGGAAGAGGCCGCCCTAATGAAGACTTCTTGGTTAAATAGTATATTTAATTAATTTGTGTAGAGTTAAGGTTATGTAATATGTAATTTAGTTAATTTAATTGGTAGTTTAATTTAAGTGTAGTATAATAGTTAGGGTAGGTTAATTAATAGTTTAAAAATAGTTTATTTTAATTCTACAGCTAAGTTTAAATTTATTATAAGATAGGGATGTTGTAATTTTAATTTAAAGTTAGCGGCTTGTTAGGTCTAGGGGTTAATAGCTTAATTTAGTTAATGGTGATGTGGGGGGATGGCGGTTTAGGGGTTAATAGGTTTAGTTAGTGGTAGTGATGTGGGAGGCCAGAGGTTAATACATTTATTTAGTGGTGGCGGGTCCAGGAGTGGCGGGATAGGGGTTAATAACTTTATTTAGGTTGCAATGTGGTCCGGGAGCGGCGGGATAGGGGTTAATAACTTTATTTAGTGGCGGCCAGGTCTGGGAGCAGCGGGATAGGGGTTAATAACTTTATTTAGTTTGCGGCGGGGTCTGGGAGCGGCGGGATAGGGGTTAATAACTTTATTTAGTGACGGCAGGGTCCGGGAGCAGCGGGATAGGGGTTAATAACTTTATTTAGTTTGCGGCGGGGTCTGGGAGCGGCGGGATAGGGGTTAATAACTATATTTAGTGACGGCAGGGTCCGGGAGCGGTGGGATAGGGGTTAATAACTTTATTTAGTTTGCAGCGGGGTCTGGGAGCGGCGGGATAGGGGTTAATAACTTTATTTAGTGGCGGTGGGGTCCGGGAGCGGCGCAATAGGGGTTAAAGATTTTATTATAGTGGCGGCATTTAGTGACAGGGCATAAATAAAGTTGGTAAAAAGCCAAATAGACGCGAGATCGATGACTGTTAGTTTACAACAGTCCGATGCTCATCACCCCGTACTTGGTGCGTGGCTTTTTGTCGGCTTTTTTTATAAATATGGAGATTGTATTCAGGTCCGTGGCCGCAATGTTAGGTGATGTTAGGCGAGCATATTTGTCCCGTTGAATTCAACAAAGTTGACGGCTTGATAGATATCCCCCATAGGATCTATTACATGTCTGATAATAATGCTTAAAGGGATATGAAACTCAACATTTTTTATTCATGATTCATATAGAGAGTATGATTTATATTATAAGATTTCCTTTGTTCTATTGGTATCCTTAGTTGAAAAGCATACCTAGGTATGCTCAGGAGCACAATGCAGTAGTGGGAGCTAGCTGCTGCTTGGTGGCTACATACATATGCCTCTTGCCATTGGCTCACCCATTGTTTTCAGCTAGCTCCCATTAATTCCTTGCTGCTCTGAAATAAACCCCTTTGCAGTGGTTAAACAAGCAGTAATATGCACACAACAGTGCAATAACATTACAGTAATTTATTTTTGCACTATTTCCTTTTAATGTTCTACTGTAATGTTGATTAAACAAATCTGATGGTCCATGTCTATTTATCTTGAATCATTTCTATCTGAATAAAATGTAATAAACAAAGCTCCAGAGTAACTCTGATGCACCAACTAAACTCAAATACTGACAGCTATTTATAATGACAAACTACAGATAAAGCAAAATAATATTTTCAGACTTTATTATAAAAAAAAAAAGAGATTAAAAAAAGCAGGGCCTCTGGAAAGTGAACAATTTAAACAAGGGTGAATTTAACAGAAGGTGTGAAGATTGCTTTAAGTATATCTCATAATTTTGGCAACAATAAGAAGAGTCAGTTCAAGAGTTATTTTGGTAGGTTTGGGTGATGAAAACGTTTGGAGGGGTAGATGATAAACTTCTCTGAAAACTTGCAGCTATTTGGTAGACATCCTGGCTATAAGGGGCCTGTTAAGATCTGCACTACTACCAGTAGTGCAGCTGGTGCAGTTGCAACAGGACCCACAGACATGGAGGCCTGTATAAAAGTGATCCATTCCTTTAATGGGAGCCTGATACAGAGGCAAATTCCTTACTTTATCACTACTACATGTCAATTAATGTTTTGTTGGCTTGTGTGAATGTTAGTGCTGTTTTTCTTTTTAATATTTATAGAGATAGGAAATCACAGACTTTTCTATGAAAGAAGATCCACAGAGGTGAATAAAACAGAGCGTATATTTGCTATATTTAATTGTAGATAACATGCTGATTGTAGAGTACTCATGGTAGCATAAGTCCTTAAAGGTTCCTCCAGGTAACTGTTTTCCTGATTATTTCAAGCCTCTGTGTGCATTATTTTACCAACAACCAGAGAAGGAAAGGGTGATGTTTGTTATTGTGTTACTGTTAATATAAAATTCTTATATTGTGACTCCTTGTATTTAAACTAGTAAACATTTCACAGTGCATGAGAGCTCATGAATAGGTTTTTTTTATTTATTTATTTTTATTTATATTTTTTATTTATATATTTTATTGAGGTCAAAAACACATACTTTACAAGGTGTACACAATACAAATTTTAGCTTCATATCTGGTATTCTGAGGTGTACATAGCGGGTTATAGTCCTAATTTTTTCCTCCTTATTCCAACAGTCTAGGCCACTCTTGGACCTATGATACTATATAAATCTATAACCAGGGGTTAAGGTTAAACAAAACAGAAGCTAAACATAACAAGAAAAATTGCATCTAGGTGAATATTAATGGTATATTGATAGTAAAGATGCAAAAGCCAAAAATGGATGCTCCACCCATGTGTGAAACCTTACTACACTTAATACAATATAATAGGTATATCAACAGATTCAACCATTATGAACTGGTGGGGTAACATGCCAGTTTGACAGGGGTTTGCCCTACGTAATTAGTGCCATTGATATTTAAAACAGGAAATTTTAGTTTGCAATGAGAGCTTATGAAAGTAATTCAAAGGACTCTACTCCATGTGTCACACTCATGTGGCAATCTAGTGTCCAGTAAGTAGAGAGCAATTGTGGAAGATTTGAAAGTAGATTAAGTGAAAGATTATGAGAGATGCTAGCGCCCAGTTTAGCGGTTATTGGGGTGGTATATAGGTCTATATAGTAGATAGGCTCTTAGGTAAAGATGTGTGTATTGACATCTAGAGTGCTTGTTGAAGCTCAGTTCTCGACCGTTGCCCCGGCTGCAGGCAACAAAGTCAAAGCCTATTAAAAGAGATCTAGGGGTCACTTGTATGATAGGGCGCGCTATATGAGTTAAAGAGTCTAAATATATATGTGTGTCTGATACTCAAATAATGGTTTTTTTTCAAGAAGAGTTATGTTATTCTAATATGTTTGGAAATCTCCTTTAGGGATAGGGAACATATCTCAATAAGTGAACACCATTATTCAGTAAATTGAACCCACCTTCCTAGGACATGTTATTGAAAAAATTTAAAGTGCTCAAAATCAGTATCAATGTTCAAGGGGCGTCCTTGAATTTCCATCATCTGTCAGGCAAGGCTGACCATATAATAAGTCAGAGAAATGTAAACATAGGAGCAGTATAGTTAGGTCCTTTAAGATATTATATAGTACAAGTCTGTGTTATATATTGCTAGGTACAAAAATAAATCCATAGGTTAACGCCTTGCCAATGTTAAAATAATACCTTAGTATAATAATAGTATGAGAGTTTAAAGATAGGTATCTCTTTTTTCCATTAGGTATCAAAATCAGCACATAAGTTTAATTAACAAAAAGACCCCCATTAAACTTTAACGTGACAATTAAGCCTTTACTCCGTGTAAGAGTTGGTGTTTATTCCTCTGCATTCTTTTCCCCCTTCATTGCCTTGCGCCGTGTGTCAGTGGAAAAATACCTCACAAATGTTTCAAGCAAGATTGGGTGTTTTAGTGGTCTTTGTGATGGAACTTGGCTGAGTGGGCATGAGTTAGGAAATGTATCAAATAAAATAGAGTCCCGGTCTAGGTTATTAAGTGATGAGTTGTAGTCCAATAATTCTGATTGAGGGGGGGATTTGTGCCTCTAGAACTATGACATTCTATGTTATGTAGCAGAAGGTATTCTCAGCTTATCGTAGAGGGTAGCATGACATGACAGATGCCTGACTGAATGGCCTCTCCATCCGTCGGCATGTTGGGTTGATCATCTTCCCTGTTGTGTGTTGCCAAGCTCATCTGCTCTATTGTAGGGGGTTGTAGTGGTGTTTTTGCAGCTTACTTGACTTTACTCTTACTATGGGGCATTGTAGATTGTCTTCTGATTGCAATCTGTTTGATATTGATTGCAGCAAGGCCTCTATTTTGGCAAACTGACGGTCCAGCTTGTCAGATGAGTCTTTGACCCACATGGCTGTGATTAGTGGCAGTGTGGTTAGTTTCTTTGTTATCGTGCAGCCTGGTGGTAAGAGCTTGTGTAGAAAGGTGGTGTTATAGGGGTTGATTATTGGAGATAACCAGTTTTGGCTTAATACCCCGGAGTTCCAGGGGGGCGAACGCTGCATGTAAGATTGCCGCGGCTACAGGCCTCAGACATCCTGTTCTGGCTCCGGAATCATAAACACAACAATTTTAGAGAGAGGATTTGTCAGCGAGTGGTGATGAATACGATGGCAATGAACTGTGAGTTTGTAGCAATAATCGGCAGATTACTGTTTTTTTCCCTCTAGAGCTCAAGAAGGATGCAACTGTTTAGAGCTGCTACCTGGACACGCCCCCAAGAGCTCATAAATAGGATATTAAGTTAAATAGCTGAGAGGTAATGAGGAAAATAATGGAGAAGTGGTATGTTAGGGGGATGAGAAGGAGCAGAATGTATTAGAGATAAAGGACAGATTAGGGTGTGGAAAGGAAGGTAAGAGACAGAAGGAGCACAAAAATGAAAAAGGTGTGATTTGTGTTTAAGGGAAGTAATATGAGGATAGGTGATACAAGATGGACTAGAGAGTTGAGATAACAAGCAGAAGAGTGGTGAATGGGATAAAAGGGAAGAAAGGAACAGATGACACAAAGGAAGGTCAGATAGTTACAAAGAGCTGATAATTTAGGAGAAAAGTCATGTGTTCCTGCTTCAAACCTGGATCCAGTATTCTCCATGAAGGTCTGCAAGTTTAAGTGAAAAATTCATTAATCATGTTCTCCCAAAAAGTTGACTCTTAAACCTTGACTGAACTCTTAATTTCTCAATGTTGGCCATTTGTACCCATCTAAAAATAAAAATGTGAAAAGGCTTCATGGTATAATCATTTAAAACAACAGCAGTGGATTATGAGAAAGTACACTACACCACTATTTATATAACATAATTAAGTAGTCAGGAATAGGGTGGTAACAACAATTATTACACAGAGTAGGTGTGGATTTCCTGCTCTCAGAATGCGCCTCTTAAGACCTGTCAACACCTTCAGAATCCTGGACAAGTCCTAGTTTTCTCATTTCTACCTCTTAGCTGCTGAAAGTAAAATGTCACATTCATTGTTATTTCATAATGAATATTCCAAGCACAACTTTATATATAATATTTGTTCATTCTGAAACATATAGCAATGTTTGCCATTGTTCTTAGGCAGATTTTATTTGACATAGGAATTTAAATTTAAATCCCTGCCTGTGTTGTATATTGATAACCACAGTAAACATAATTGAATAATTATTTATACAAATATCTTTTGGTGTCAGAATTTATTTTTTGTGTGTGATATCAGCAAACTATTTGCTCTGATACATGTTCTGTTGCCGCTCATACATCTTTCTAAAAATATATACATTTCATTAAAGCCCTTTACAGTAGTACAGAGAGTTCAATTATTTAAAGCATATGATAAATATTACTGGTTCCAGAATAAGCTTTTTTATTTGTTGCCATGTCATTAAAATGAGTCTAAACATATGAAACACCTTAGCATATTTTCTCAAATGAGTATAATGAGCTCATTTGTGCTACTACTTTTTGAGCTGAAGTATAATTAGGAAAAAATTGTGAGCTGGAGTGTGTGTGTACATTTCCACTAAAGTAAAACTTTGTCAAATCTTAGAACCTGAATGATCATATTTAATATATTTTTACAAAGTAACTTCAAATAATAAGGTAGAAAAATTAAGTAATGTATTTACAAATAGTAAAGTATTTTATTGTCATAAAAAGTTCACATTCTTATGTCAACATGAACTTGTAAATGCTATTTTGAATGTTGTTGTTTTTTCCTGACAATCTAGCTCTCCCAAGCATTGGTTAGCACTTACTATACGGCCCAGTCTGAATCTTGCCTCCAAGCAAGTGCAACTTGTTATTTTCTTTCGGCTAGATTACGAGTCTTGCGTTATGAGTAAAAAAGCAGCATTAAGCCTCATAACGCTGCTTTTTTACTCCCGCTGGTATTACGAGTCTTGCAGATTTAGGGGCACCACACACTTTTTTGGCCTTACCGCAAATCAACTTACGCAAATTGCGTATAGTCTTTTTTCTATGGGACTTCTATAGCGCCGGTATTAAGAGCTTGTCCTAGGAGGACAAAAAGTGAGCGGTACAGCCTATCCTGTCAAGATTCGTACCGCATTCTAAAGTCAGTAGTTATGAGTTTTACACTACAAAGCCGTAGCATAAAACTTATAACTAAAGTGCTAAAAAGTACACTAACACCCATAAACTACCTATTAACCCCTAAACCGAGTCCCTCTCGCATCGCAAACACTAAAATTAAATTATTAACCCCTAATCTGCCGCTCCGGACATCGCCACCACTAGAATAAACATATTAACCCCTAAATCTAAGTCTAACCCTAACCCTAACACCCCCTAACTTAAATATAATTAAAATAAATCTAAATAAAAATTACTATCATTACATAAATAATAATTTAAAACTAAATACTTACCTATAAAATAAACCCTAAGCTAGCTACAATATAACTAACAGTTATATTGTATCTAGCTTAGGATTTATTTTTATTTTACAGGCAAGTTTGTATTTATTTTAACTAGGTAGAATAGTTACTAAATAGTTATTAACTATTTACTAACTACCTAGCTAAAATAAATACAAATTTACCTGTAAAATAAAACCTAACCTAACACCTAACACTACACTACAATTAAATAAATTCCCTAAATTAAATACAATTAACTAAATTCAAAACAATTAGCTAAATTACAAAAAAACCCCCACTAAATTACAGAAAATAAAAAATAAATTACAAGATCTTTAAACTAATTACACCTAATCTAATAGCCCTATCAAAATAAAAAAAAGCCTACCCAAAATAAAAAACCCTAGCCTAAACTAAATTACCAATAGCCCTTAAAAGGGCCTTTTGCGGGGCATTGCCCCAAAGAAATCAGCTCTTTTACCTGTAAAAAAAAATACAAACAACCCCCCCAACAGTAAATCCCACCACCCACACAACCAACCCCCCAAATAAAACCCTAACTTTAAAAACCTAAGCTCCCCATTGCCCTGAAAAGGGTATTTGGATAGGCATTGCCCTTAAAAGGGCATTTAACTCTATTGCTGCCCAAAGCCCTAACCTAAAATTAAAACCCACCCAATACACCCTTAAAAAATCCTAACACTAACTTCCGAAGATCTACTTATCAGGAGAAGTCTTCATCCAAGCGGCAAGATGTCCTCAACAAAGCCAGCAGAAGTGGTCCTCCAGACGGGCAGAAGTGGTGCTCCAGACGGGCAGAAGTCTTCACCCAGACGGCATCTTCTATCTTCATCCTTCCGATGCGGAGCGGCTCCATCTTCAAGACATCCGGTACGGAGCATCCTCTTCTTCCAACGTCTTCTTGCTGAATGAAGGTTCCTTTAAATGACGTAATCCAAGATGATGTTCCTTAGATTCCGATTGACTGATAGAATTCTATCAGCCAATGGGAATTAAGGTTGAAAAAATCCTATTGGCTGATGGAATCAGCCAATAGAATTGAACTTCAGTCCTATTTGCTGATCCAATCAGCCAATAGGATTGAGCTTGCATTCTATTGGCTGATTGGAACATATTAGTTTAAAGATCTTGTAATTTGTTTTTTATTTTCTGTAATTTAGTGTTTGTTTTTTTTGTAATTTAGCTAATTGTTTTGAATTTAGTTAATTTTATTTAGGTTAGGTTTTATTTTACAGGTAAATTTGTATTTATTTTAGCTAGGTAGTTAGTAAATAGTTAATAACTATTTAATAACTATTCTACCTAGTTAAAATAAATACAAACTTGCCTGTAAAATAAAAATAAACCCTAAGCTTAATACAATGTAACTATTAGTTATATTGTAGCTATCTTAGGGTTTATTTTATAGGTAAGTATTTAGTTTTTTTTAAAAAAATTATTTAGTTAATGATAGGAATTTTTATTTATATTTATTTGAATTACATTTAAGTTAGGGGGTGTGAGGGTTAGGGTTAGACTTATATTTAGGGGTCCATAACTTTAGTATAGTGGCGGTGACGTTGTGGGAGGCAGATTAGGGGTTAATAAGTGTAGGTAGGTTGCAGCAACATTGGGGGTGGGAGATTAGGGGTTAATAAATATAATATAGGTGTCAGCGATGTTGGGGGCAGCAGATTAGGGGTTCATAAGTATAATGTAGGTGGCGGCGATGTCTGGAGCGGCAGATTAGGGGTTAATAAGTATAATGTAGGTGTTGGCAAAGTCGGGGGCAGCAGATTAGGGGTTAATAAGTGTAAGGTTAGGGGTGTTTAGACTCTGGGTTCATGTTAGGGTGTTAGGTGTAAGCATAAAATGTGTTTCCCCATAGGAATCAATGGGGCTGCATTACAGAGATTTACGCTGCTTTTTGGCAGGTGTTAGACTTTTTTTCAGCCGGCTCTCCCCATTGATGTCTATGGGGAAATCGTGCATGAGCACGTACAACCAGCTCACCGTTCATTTAAGCAGCGCTGGTATTGGAGTGCGGTATGGAGCACAATTTTGCTCTACGCTCAATTCTTGACTTTTAATGCCGGGTTTAGAAAAACCTGTAATACCAGTGCTGTAGGTAAGTGAGCGGTGACAATAACGTGCAAGTTAACACCCCACCCCTCATAACGCAAAACTCGTAATCTGGCCGTTTATTTTCTACATTAAGTGGCAAAAAAATGCCCTAAAAGGGAGTAAATGCCCCTGCTCTTATAGCTGTCACTGCTTTTAAGAGTATGTGAGTCCAGAAGCAGACCCAGGTACTGAGCAAGGATAGTATATAGACCATCCAGAGCTTCTGAAAATATATCCAGATGTGACCATGTGCAGTTGGTAACCGGAAGTATGTGACATTTGATAGCAGATGGTACAACATACCAAGAGGGAAGTCCCTGAGAATAGTCAACCAAGCCAAATGTATTTACTAAGGTGAGTCAGGACAGATGTAGATACATTTCAGCATTGGGTTAAGTACCAGTAGAGCCTTCCAGTTCACTAAGCAAAGGCCAGGCAGAATTACAATCCAGAATCAGGTAAGGGTCAGAGTTCAAATGAAAGATCAAATGTACAATCAAAGATCAGTAATGGTACAATCAGATAAGGACAGAACACCCTGTAAAATCTATATGTGCAGGCCAATACAAGGGCACTTGACGTGACATTGCTTTAAATAGCATTGCAATGGAACAAAAAGTACATGGAAACATTATGCTGGCTCATTCCCTAATCTGCACTAAAAACATAAAATGACACAAATAACAAATGAATAAGTGCATCATTCATCATTTTGGTCAAATAAATGCTGCTATGAAAATGTTGGTGGTGCTCTGTATGTTGGTAACTGCATCTGTAACCAACAATAGGGGCAATAGCTTATTATTATAACATTAAAAAGAAATATGGGCCTCCATTCCAGTCCATAAGAGTTGGCCATGCCAAAACATTGTAAGCAGTTTATGAAATGTTTGGCTTTATTTTCTAAGACATTTTAATTCACTTGAACAACCAGCATTTTAATTAATCGGTTTAAATTACGTTTTAAGAAAAAGCTATTTAAACATTCAAGTAAACTATAAGGAAAAGTATTTCATAGGATTTTTAAGTTGCTTTCAAAGGTATTTTCCCAAGTCTTCACAGAAGCAAAAGATATGTGATTTTAACCAATTATGGGCTAGATTATATGTTGAGCGCAAAATATCGCTTCAGCGAAAGTGATATTTGCGTTCAATTTAGTAATACCATGCAAATGTGTGCTAGTATTAAAAGTGAGGTGCCATGTGAACGCGACCTCGCATTCGCATTGCACGGAAGCTTTGCGCTCATAAGAGTGCGCTTCCATAGGCTTTCATAGGCTGCAATGGGAGCCTCAATTGCATGCTGTTAGACGTGAGAACTAGAGCAGCGAAGGGGGTGAGATGCAGCAAATATATATGTATATGAATATATATATATTTACGTGTTACCGGTATTATGTGTATATACACATATTAACACACATATATACTGTGTATATATATATATGTGTGTATATAGAAGCATATACATATATATTTGTAGCGAACACACAGTTCCCATAGACCGCAATGTAAAGACACTTTTCAGTGCCCTTTTTTTTTTCTAACACCCCACACCTGCCACTTTTAACTCCTAAAAATTGCTTATTGCAGTTGTTTTTTTTTAAATAAAAAAAATGCTCATATATTTTATTTGCAAAAAGGTATTACACAATTGTTTTTGGGGGCAATTGGGACACATTTTAAAAGTTAAACAGAGGCCTGTTAGATAAATTAGTGCCCCACTTGTAATCTAGCCCTATAAAATTTCATGACATGTGTGCAACTAACAATCTCAAGTAGTTTTATAATTAATCATTTTCAGCATCAAAACATTTAAAAAATGAACATTCAAATTTTACAACTTTTGGGGGCCGATTTATCATGGCCCGAATAGGGTCAAATACCCCTGTTTCCACACGAGTCTGAGGCTGCGGACATCAATCCGCCCTATCGCATACGGTCGGGTTGATTGACACCCCCTGCTAGTGGCCGATTGACCGCAAATCTGCAGGGGGCAGCATTGCACAAGCAGTTCACCAGAACTGCTTGTGCAATGTTAAATGCCGACAGCGTATGCTGTCGGCATTAAGCGATGCCTGGCGAACATGATACGCTACAGCGTATCATGTCCACCAGACATTGATAAATCGGCCCCATACTCTTTACTTTCACCTAGATTACGAGTTTTGCGTTTGTGTTTTAACGCTGACATTTCAGCGTTAAAACAGTAATGCAGCTATTATGAGTCTTGTCGGTATAGCTGTACTGCAAGCATTTTAGCCTGTAACGCAACGTCAGTCCCGCACTAAAAAAAATTATGTTTTTGCATGGGATTTCCATAGCGCTGCCATTACAATTTTTGCGTTGAGGCTAAAAAGCTTGCGTTACAGCCTATACCGCCATGATCCGTTCCGCAATCTGAGACCAGTAGTTATGAGTTTCAAATCAGCCAATAGAATTTCAGTAGCGCTCATCCTATTGGCTGATCTGAAAAGGCTCCCTTGTATTGAAGATTCAGTATATGGCAGCGACCGTATGAAGAGGATGCTCCGCGCCGGATGTCTTCACGATGGACCCGCTCCGCTCGCCGGGATGAAGATAGAAGACACCGCAGGGATAAAGATGCCGCCTGGATGAAGATAGAAGACGCCGTCTGGATGAAGACTTCTCGCCGCCCGGATGTCCGGACTTAAAACTGTAAGTGGATCTTTGGGGGTTAGTGTTTTTTAAAACTTTTTTTGGGTGTTTTTTTTTTTTTAAGATTAGGGTTTAGGCTTTTCTTAAAAGAGCTAAATGCCCTTTTACAGGGCAAGAAAAAGAGCTGAATAACCTTTTAAGGGCAATGCCCATATAAATGCCCTTTCCAGGGCAATGGGTAGCTTAGGTTTTTGTTAGAGTTAGGTTTTTTTATTTTGGGGGGTTGGTTGGGTGGTAGATTTTACTGTTGGCAGGTCTTTGTATTTATTTTTCAGGTAAAAGACCAGATTTCTTTAGGGCAATGCCCTACAAAAGGCCCTTTTAAGGGCTATTGGTAGTTTATTGTAGGCTAGGTTTTTTTTATTTTGGGGGGCTTTTTTATTTTTATAGGGCTAGGTTTTATTGTTTTTATTTTGGATAATTTTGTTTGTTATTTTTTGTACTTTAGTGTTTTTTATTTTTTGTAATTTAGTATTTTTCATTTTTTGTAATTGTAGATTTATTTTTTTTAGTAGTGTTAGGTTTTTTTTAATGTGCAATTTAATTTATTTAATTGATAGTTATTTTAATTTTAGTATAATAGTAATGTTAGTTTAATATATAGTTTAAACTTAGGTTTTTTTAATTTCCCAGGTAAGTTTTTATTTATTTTAAGATAGGGATCTTGTAATTTTAATTTAAAGTTTGGGGGGATTGTTAGGTTTAGGGGTTAATAGTTTAATTTAGTTTTTGCAATGTGGGGGGCTGGCGGTTTATGCGTTAATAGGTTTATTTAGTGGCAGTGATGTGGGAGGCCAGAGGTTTAGGGGTTAATAACTTTATTTAGTGGCGGTGATGTCGGAGAGCGGCGGAATAGGGGTAAATATCTTTATTATAGTGTGGGCGATGTTGGGGTGTGGGGGAATAGGGGTTAAAAACTTTATTGTAGTGACAGCGATGTCAGGAGCAGCAGATTAGGGGTTAATAATTTTATTTAGGTGTCGGCGATGTCGGGAGTGGCAGATTAGGGGTTAATAACTTTATTTAGTTGTCGGCGATGTCGGGGGCAGCAGATTAGGGGTGTTTAGACTTGGGGTTTATGTTAGGGTGTTAGGTTTAAACGTAACTTTTTTTCTCTATAGACATCAATGGGGTTGCATTACGGAGCTTTTAATTCTGCGATTGCAGGTATTAGTTTTCTTTCTAACACTCTCTCCCCATTAATGTCTATGAGGAAAGTGTGCACGAGTACGTCAAAGCAGCGCTTGGATTTTGTTCAAATCAGCCAATAGAATTTCAGTAGCTCTCATCCTATTGGTTGATTTGAACAGCCAATTGGATGTCAGTAGCTCTCATCCTATTGGCTGATTTGAATTTCAAAAATCATATGAGCCAATAGGAATGCAAGGGATGCCATTTTGAAAAGACTCCCTTGCATTGAAGCTTTAGTATACGGTGGCGACCGTATGAAGAAGATGCTCCGTGCCGGATGTCTTCAGGATGGACCCGCTCCACGCCGCCGGGATGAAGATAGAAGACGCGCTGGGATGAAGATAGAAGATGCCGTCTGGATGAAGATAGAATACGCCACCTGGATGGATGAAGACCTCGCCGCCTGGATGAAGACTTCTCGCCACCTTTAAGTCCGGACTTCAAAAACTGTAAGTGGATCTTCGGGGGTTAGTGTTAGGTTTTTAAAACTTTTTTTGGGTGGTTTTTTTTTCAGATTAGGGTTTGGGCTTTTCTTAAAAGAGCTAAATGCCCTTTTCAGGGAAGAAAAATAGCTGAATGCCCTTTTAAGGGCAATGCCCATACAAATGCCCTTTTCAGGGCAATGGGTAGCATAGGTTTTTGTTAGAGTTAGGTTTTTTATTTTGGGGGGTTGGTTGGGTGGTGGGTTTTACTGTTGGGGGGGTCTTTGTATTTATTTTTCAGGTAAAAGAACTGATTTCTTTAGGGCAATGCCCTACAAAAGGCCCTTTTAAGGGCTATTGGTAGTTTATTGTAGGCTAGGTTTTTTTTTATTTTGGGGGGGCTTTTTTTATTTTTATAGGGCTATTAGATTAGGTGTAATTGTTTTTATTTTAGATAATTTAGTTTGTCATTTTTCGTAATTTAATGTTTGTTATTTTTTGTACTTTAGTGTTTTTTATTTTTTGTAATTTAGTATTTTTTATTTTTTTGTAATTGTAGATTTAATTTTTTTAGTAGTGTTTGGTTTTTTTAATGTGTAATTTAATTTATTTAATTGATAGTTATTTTAATTTTAGTATAATAGTAATGTTAGTTTAATTTATAGTTTAAACTTGGTTTTTTTAAATGTCCCAGGTAAGTTTTTATTTATTTTAAGATAGGGATCTTGTAATTTTTATTTAACCCTTTGAGTGCTAATGACGGCTCTGAGCCATCACAGAGTTTCTCACTCTGGTGCTAATGAGGGTGACTTCATTTTCAGGGTGCCAGGAGTCAGACTGAGAATAGAAGTGCAAAAATAATCACACCTTTATTAATAGCAAAAAATAATAAAAAGTCCACAAGTCAAATAACAAGCCAGGAGTCAAAACCAGAGCTGGTAGTCAGACGAGCCGAGTCAGGAGCCAAAGCAAATAGTCAGACGAGCCGGAATCAGGAACAAAGAAAACAGCAGAGTCAGGAACAAGCCAGGGATCAGGAACCAGGAAGGACGTCAGGCAGCCAGGTAATACACAGGAACTCTCACAAACAGGTCTGAGACAATGCAAAGGCATACTGAACAGAGGCCCTTTAAATAATAAGTGATGACATCAAAATTCTGAGACTGTATCCTGTCTCACATGGATGATGCACACCAGTCTGGCCATAAAAGGAAGTGCAGGAAATGAGCAGCATCCCCCACAATGCACCATAGTCAGGAAGAGAGGTGAGTAAAATGGCTGCCAGCAGCACAATGGCAAACAAACAGGGAAAAAACCCTGACAGAGCCATCATGAGCACTCTCCCACCTTGAGGGAGATCTGGGGGCTC
Source organism: Bombina bombina (assembly GCF_027579735.1). NCBI lineage: Eukaryota > Metazoa > Chordata > Amphibia > Anura > Bombinatoridae > Bombina > Bombina bombina. The sequence goes on from NC_069500.1 coordinate 246,501,425, forward strand.
CTAACCGCTCCTACCCCAGCTATCGTGCCTGTAGAGTGACAGACATCGCCGGGGCTTCACGTGATGTGCAGTGACCTACACAGGTGTTCTTTTCCTGTTTGGCGCTTTTCCGGATTTCCCCTGTGTCTGCCCTCAGAAGTGGTCAGTTGTTTGAGCTCCGAGTGAACCTGTGGAGTGTTAAGAACGAACCGGGACCCCTGGCAGAAAGGAGAGTCGGATGCAACACAGGTCTTCGGTTACTAATGTGTAAGTACCAATGCGTTTTTTTCTTTGAGAAGCCTTTTCATGTCTATTTAAGCAGACGCTTCTGTTTTCCACTTAGATGGCTCACAGTGTTCAGGATACATTTACCCCTGAGAGGACTCAAAGATTTGCATTGTGTATCAATCCTGTGGAAAAGCTTTTGAAGGACGCTTTTGATGAACACCTTCAATTGGGAGCCTATTTTAAGAGTATCAGCTTCTGTATAAGAAGCAATTTTATACTATATGTTTTATGTTATTTGTTGTTTTAAATATATGTAATCTGTGTATTTATTTGCCTAAATCAATTTTAAGTAGTTAGGACCGGTCATTAAATTGGGTATAGATTAGTTTATGAATTTATGTGCATTTATTTGTTTGAGAGCTTATTAATTAAATACATTTTTTATATATATCTAATTTTTGAATCTCTTATTTGTGGTTTTATTTCATGCTTATAAAATCAATAATATTAATAAATTGATTCATTTATAAATTGATTTATTTATTAGCTTGGATAGTTTCCTTGGGGTTGAGACATACTCATTTTGAGGTTGTATACAATTTAAGGATGCGCATGGTTATCCAATTTAATTTCTGATACCATTTGTAGCTAAGACAATTACCTCTCACACTATTAACTTTAGCATTCTTTGTTTGCGCACCTATAAGCTACTGTATTGTTTTTCCTCTGGTGACGTCACACGCAATGACGTGATGACCTCACTGCGCAACTTTATTTATACATAACAATGTTAAGTATAGGAGGAGGGGGCATGCTGCTTAGAAGCCTGTATCTCAGGCATCTAAGCAGCTACAGAGCCCCAAGACCCACTGTTGAAAAGGTAATCGCCTAACCTTTGCAACAGTGTAAGTCTTGGGGGTCTGTAAAAAAAAAAAGAAACATTTTTTTTAAAATAAAAAAAATAAAAAAAACTCTTAGAAAATATTAGCACCCAGGTGGGAAAGTGCTTAGCACTCAAAGGATTAAAGTTAGTGGGTTGTTAGGTTTAGGGGTTAATAGTTTAATTTAGTTTTTTGCGATGTGGGGTGCTGGTGGTTTAGGGGTTAATAGGTTTATTTAGTGGCAGTGATGTGGGAGGCCAGAGGTTTAAGGGTTAATAACTTTATTTAGTGGCCGGCGATGTCGGAGAGCGGCGGAATAGGGGTTAATAACTTTATTTAGGTGGCGGCGATATCGGGAGTGGCATATTAGGGGTTAATAACTTTATTTAGGTGTCAGCGATGTCAGGGGCAGCAGATTAGGGGGGTTTAGACTTGGGGTTTATGTTAGGGTGTTAGGTTTAAACGTAACTTTTTTTCACCATAGACATCAATGGGGTTGCATTAGGGAGCTTTTCATTCCGCGATCGCAGGTGTTAGTTTTTTTTCGAACACTCTCTCCCCATTGATGTCTATGATGAAAGCGTGCACGAGCACGTCAAAGCAGCGCTTGGATTTTGTGCGGTATGGAGCTCATCGCCACCATATCGCCCGCACAAGGTGGCTTTTTAGAAACTCGTAATGGCAGCTCTATGGAGGGTGAAATAAAACACACCCTCTATAGCTCAAAACTTGTAATCTAGGTTTGTTTGCTATTAGCCAAGTGACTGTTTTTTTTGTTTCAATATTTACCTGTTTTCTCAGATTATATTAATTGCGCATTATTATCCTTCTGACTTGTTTACAGAGATTTCTTCTCAAACACATAAAGTGAAATAACATAATTTATGCTTACCTGATAAATTTATTTCTCTTGTAGTGTATCCAGTCCACGGATCATCCATTACTTATGGGATATTAACTCCTCCCCAACAGGAAGTGCAAGAGGATTCACCCAGCAGAGCTGCTATATAGCTCCTCCCCTAACTGCCATTACCAGTCATTCGACCGAAAACATGCAGAGAAAGGAAAACTATAGGGTGCAGTGGTGACTGTAGTTTAATGGAAAAATTACCTGCCTTAAAGTGACAGGGCGGGCCGTGGACTGGATACACTACAAGAGAAATAAATTTATCAGGTAAGCATAAATTATGTTTTCTCTTGTTAAGTGTATCCAGTCCACGGATCATCCATTACTTATGGGATACCAATACCAAAGCTAAAGTACACGGATGACGGGAGGGACAGGCAGGCTCTTTATACGGAAGGAACCACTGCCTGAAGAACCTTTCTCCCAAAAACAGCCTCCGAAGAAGCAAAAGTGTCAAATTTGTAAAATTTGGAAAAAGTATGAAGAGAAGACCAAGTTGCAGCCTTGCAAATCTGTTCAACAGAAGCCTCATTCTTAAAGGCCCAAGTGGAAGCCACAGCTCTAGTAGAATGTGCTGTAATTCTTTCAGGAGGCTGCTGTCCAGCAGTCTCATAGGCTAACCGTATTATGCTACGAAGCCAAAAGGAGAGAGAGGTAGCCGAAGCTTTTTGACCTCTCCTCTGACCAGAATAAACGACAAACAGGGAAGACGTTTGTCGAAAATCCTTAGTTGCCTGTAGATAAAATTTCAGGGCACGGACTACATCTAGATTGTGTAGCAGACGTTCCTTTTTCGAAGAAGGATTAGGACACAAAGATGGAACCACAATCTCTTGATTGATATTCCTGTTAGTGACCACCTTAGGTAGGAACCCAGGTTTAGTACGCAGAACTACCTTGTCTGAATGAAAAATCAGATAAGGAGAATCACAATGTAAGGCAGATAACTCAGGAAATCGCCATTAAAAACAGAACTTTCCAAGATAACAACTTGATATCAATGGAATGAAGGGGTTCAAACGGAACCCCCTGTAACACATTAAGAACTAAGTTCAAACTCCATGGTGGAGCAACAGTTTTAAACACAGGCTTGATCCTAGCTAAAGCCTGACAAAAAGCTTGAACGTCCGGAACTTCTGACAGACGTTTGTGTAAAAGAATGGACAGAGCTGAAATCTGTCCCTTTAAGGAACTAGCGGATAAACCCTTTTCTAAACCTTCTTGTAGAAAAGACAAAATCCTCGGAATCCTAACCTTACTCCATGAGTAACTCTTGGATTCGCACCAATATAAGTATTTGCGCCATATCTTATGGTAAATCTTTCTGGTAACAGGCTTCCTAGCCTGTATTAAGGTATCAATAACTGACTCAGAAAAACCACGTTTTGATAAAATCAAGCGTTCAATTTCCAAGCAGTCAGCTTCAGAGAAATTAGATTTTGATGTTTGAAGGGACCCTGGATCAGAAGGTCCTGTTTCAGAGGTAGCGACCAAGGTGGACAGGATGACATGTCCACTAGATCTGCATACCAAGTCCTGCGTGGCCATGCAGGCGCTATTAGAATCACTGATGCTCTCTCCTGTTTGATTCTGGCAATCAATCGAGGAAGCATCGGGAAGGGTGGAAACACATAAGCCATCCCGAAGGTCCAAGGTGCTGTCAAAGCATCTATCAGAACCGCTCCCGGATCCCTGGATCTGGACCCGTAACGAGGAAGCTTGGCGTTCTGTCGAGACGCCATGAGATCTATCTCTGGTTTGCCCCAACGTCAAAGTATTTGGGCAAAGACCTCCGGATGAAGTTCCCACTCCCCCGGATGAAAAGTCTGACGACTTAAGAAATCCGCCTCCCAGTTCTCCACTCCCGGGATGTGGATTGCTGACAGGTGGCAAGAGTGAGACTCTGCCCAGCGAATTATCTTTGATACTTCCATCATTGCTAGGGAGCTTCTTGTCCCTCCCTGATGGTTGATGTAAGCTACAGTCGTGATGTTGTCCGACTGAAACCTGATGAACCCCCGAGTTGTTAACTGGGGCCAAGCCAGAAGGGCATTGAGAACTGCTCTCAATTCCAGAATGTTTATTGGTAGGAGACTCTCCTCCTGATTCCATTGTCCCTGAGCCTTCAGAGAATTCCAGACAGCGCCCCAACCTAGTAGGCTGGCGTCTGTTGTTACAATTGTCCAGTCCGGCCTGCTGAATGGCATCCCCCTGGACAGATGTGGCCGAGAAAGCCACCATAGAAGAGAATTTCTGGTCTCTTGATCCAGATTCAGAGTAGGGGACAAGTCTGAGTAATCCCCATTCCACTGACTTAGCATGCACAATTGCAGCGGTCTGAGATGTAGGCGTGCAAAGGGTACTATGTCCATTGCTGCTACCATTAAGCCGATCACCTCCATGCATTGAGCTACTGACGGGTGTTGAATGGAATGAAGGACACGGCATGCATTTTGAAGCTTTGTTAACCTGTCTTCTGTCAGGTAAATCTTCATTTCTACAGAATCTATAAGAGTCCCCAAGAAGGGAACTCTTGTGAGTGGAAAGAGAGAACTCTTCTTTTCGTTCACCTTCCATCCATGCGACCTTAGAAATGCCAGTACTAACTCTGTATGAGACTTGGCAGTTTGAAAGCTTGTATCAGAATGTCGTCTAGGTACGGAGCTACCGCAATTCCTCGCGGTCTTAGTACCGCCAGAAGAGCACCCAGAACCTTTGTGAAGATTCTCGGAGCCGTAGCCAATCCGAATGGAAGAGCTACAAACTGGTAATGCCTGTCTAGAAAGGCAAACCTTAGATACCGGTAATGATCTTTGTGAATCGGTATGTGAAGGTAAGCATCCTTTAAATCCACTGTGGTCATGTACTGACCCTTTTGGATCATGGGTAAAATTGTCCGAATAGTTTCCATTTTGAACGATGGAACTCTTAGGAATTTGTTTAGGATCTTTAAATCCAAGATTGGCCTGAAAGTTCCCTCTTTTTTGGGAACCACAAACAGATTTGAGTAAAACCCTTGTCCTTGTTCCGACCGCGGAACCGGATGGATCACTCCCATTAATAAAAGATCTTGTATGCAGCGTAGAAACGCCTCTTTCTTTATTTGGTTTGTTGACAACCTTGACAGATGAAATCTCCCTCTTGGGGGAGAGAATTTGAAGTCTAGAAGGTATCCCTGAGATATGATCTCTAACGCCCAGGGATCCTGGACATCTCTTGCCCAAGCCTGGGCGAAGAGAGAAAGTCTGCCCCCCACTAGATCCGTTCCCGGATCGGGGGCCCTCGATTCATGCTGTCTTAGGGGCAGCAGCAGGTTTCCTGGCCTGCTTGCCCTTGTTCCAGGACTGGTTAGGTCTCCAGCCTTGTCTGTAGCGAGCAACAGCTCCTTCCTGTTTTGGTGCAGAGGAAGTTGATGCTGCTCCTGCTTTGAAATTACGAAAGGAACGAAAATTAGACTGTCTAGCCTTAGGTTTGGCTCTGTCTTGAGGCAGGGCATGGCCTTTACCTCCTGTAATGTCAGCGATAATTTCTTTCAACCCGGGCCCGAATAAGGTCTGCCCTTTGAAAGGTATATTAAGCAATTTAGATTTAGAAGTAACGTCAGCTGACCAGGATTTTAGCCACAGTGCTCTGCGTGCCTGAATGGCGAATCCGGAATTCTTAGCCGTAAGTTTAGTTAAATGTACTACGGCATCTGAAATAAATGAGTTAGCTAACTTAAGGGCTTTAAGCTTGTGTGTAATCTCATCTAATGGAGCTGATTCAAGTGTCTCTTCCAGAGACTCAAACCAAAATGCTGCTGCAGCCGTGACAGGCGCAATGCATGCAAGAGGTTGCAATATAAAACCTTGTTGAACAAACATTTTCTTAAGGTAACCCTCTAACTTTTTATCCATTGGATCTGAAAAGGCACAGCTATCCTCCACCGGGATAGTGGTACGCTTAGCTAAAGTAGAAACTGCTCCCTCCACCTTAGGGACCGTTTGCCATAAGTCCCGTGTGGTGGCGTCTATTGGAAACATCTTTCTAAATATCGGAGGGGGTGAGAACGGCACACCGGGTCTATCCCACTCCTTAGTAACAATTTCAGTAAGTCTCTTAGGTATAGGAAAAACGTCAGTACTCGCCGGTACCGCAAAATATTTATCCAACCTACACATTTTCTCTGGTATTGCAACTGTGTTACAATCATTCAGAGCCGCTAACACCTCCCCTAGTAATACACAGAGGTTTTCCAGCTTAAATTTAAAATTTGAAATATCTGAATCCAGTTTGTTTGGATCAGAACCGTCACCCGCAGAATGAAGCTCTCCGTCCTCATGTTCTGCAAATTGTGACGCAGTGTCTGACATGGCCCTAATATTATCAGCGCACTCTGTTCTCACCCCAGAGTGATCACGCTTACCTCTTAGTTCTGGTAATTTAGCCAAAACTTCAGTCATAACAGTAGCCATATCCTGTAATGTGATTTGTAATGGCCGCCCAGATGTACTCGGCGCTACAATATCACGCACCTCCCGAGCGGGAGATGCAGGTACTGACACGTGAGGCGAGTTAGTCGGCATAACTCTCCCCTCGTGTTTTGGTGAAATATGTTCAATTTGTACAGATTGACTTTTATTTAAAGTAGCATCAATACAGTTAGTACATAAATTTCTATTGGGCTCCACTTTGGCTTTAGCACATATAGCACAGATATCTTCCTCTGAATCAGACATGTTTAACACACTAGCAAATAAACTAGCAACTTGGAAATACTTTTCAAGTAATTTACTATAATATGAAAACGTACTGTGCCTATAAGAAGCACAGAAAAAGTTATGACAGTTGAAAATTAATAAACTGAAAAGTTATAGCATCAAATCTTTGTAAAAAACACAATTTTAGCAAAGGATTGCTCCCATTAGCAAAGGATAACTAACCCTGATAGCAGGAAAAAAAAAAAAAAAAAAAATACAGAAATAAACGTTTTTTTATCACAGTCAACTACAATCTCACAGCTCTGCTGTGAGTGATTACCTCCCTCAAAACAAGTTTTGAAGACCCCTGAGTTCTGTAGAGATGAACCGGATCATGCAGGGAAGACAATAAACTTCTGACTGAATTTTTTGATGCGTAGCAAAAGCGCCAAAAAAGGCCCCTCCCCCTCACACATAACAGTGAGAGAGATCAGTAAACTGTCATAAATTAAATAAAACGACTGCCAAGTGGAAAAAAATAGTGCCCAAAACATTTTTTCACCCAGTACCTCAGAAAATTAAACGATTTTACATGCCAGCAAAAAACGTTTAACATTAATAAATTGAGTGTTATTAAAAAGCCTGTTGCTAGTCCCTGCAAATTAGGCTAAAGTTTTATGCATACAGTATAATTCCAGTGAAGTGCCATTCCCCAGAATACTGAAGTGTAAAATATACATACATGACAGCCTGATACCAGTTGCTGCTACTGCATTTAAGGCTGAGTTTACATTATATCGGTATGGCAGAATTTTCTCATCAATTCCATTGTCAGAAAATAATAAGCTGCTACATACCTCTTTGCAGATTAATCTGCCCGCTGTCCCCTGATCTGAAGTTTACCTCTCCTCAGATGGCCGAGAAACAGCAATATGATCTTAACTACTCCGGCTAAAATCATAGAAAAACTCAGGTAGATTCTTCTTCAAATTCTACCAGAGAAGGAATAACACACTCCGGTGCTATTATAAAATAACAAACTTTTGATTGAAGGTATGAAACTAAGTATAATCACCACAGTCCTCTCACACATCCTATCTATTCGTTGGGTGCAAGAGAATGACTGGGAATGGCAGTTAGGGGAGGAGCTATATAGCAGCTCTGCTGGGTGAATCCTCTTGCACTTCCTGTTGGGGAGGAGTTAATATCCCATAAGTAATGGATGATCCGTGGACTGGATACACTTAACAAGAGAAAATACTTTCTCTTGTACATTCATTTTTTCAAAACTATTTTATAACAAATAGAAATTCTCTGAGGCATATAAATATCTTGCAACATATTTCCCTAGAAACAAAGAAAATGAAGTCAGAGTACAATGTTGACCATTATGCTGAATATTTGTCAATTTTTATTGTAGCTAACAGGCCGCACAATATTTTAAGGAACATTGCACATAAATTGCCTTTCCCACAAGACAGATTACTGTGACATATGCAAAAGATCACAAATTCAATCAATTTACATGCATTTTTTTTATAGGTTTAGAAAACTCAATTAAACTGATTTACTTGGTGTTTAATTTAAAATATTGAAAAAATGGAGAAAAAAAAATAATATCAGTCAATTTTGATCTTTGTATTGATTGTTGAAAAAAACCCATACAGCGAGCTTTACAATGTAATAAACCTTGAGCATTTTAGCAATATTTTATAAACCTGTCTGCTTTTGGGACTGATATGTTCAAATATGGTTAAAATGTCTTTTGAATATATTTACTAAAAAGTTAATAATGTAATATTGTGATCATTAATAATAACAGTGATATAAATGCTCATATTCACAGAAGCAAGAACACACTCAACAAGAATATAAAACTTTATTTACTAGAGACCTTTTCATTAAGCAACATCATGTTGAAAATTTAATTTCAGAAAATTATGGGAATAAAGAGTTTAACCTCATAATTTCATGAACAAATATATTGGCTTGGTTTTGTGGGTTTGCAAAATAATTTAAAATCAGATTTTTGTTGTATATATTTGTTTTTTAAAGGTGTAAAACAGATACTGAACAGATACTGGACCAAAGCCAACCAGAGCCCATAGGAAAAAATAGGTATGGCCCCCTAATCACTTTCCCCCTATGTCTCTCCCTCACCCTATTGCCTACAAGCCTGCACCCACCAGTGCCCCCTACCTTGAGGGCAAGACCCCAAACTTCAGGGAGTCCAGAGCAACATCCCCCATCCAGGCACAGGGGCCTCATTCCAGGGCTATGGCATCCATTCCAGGGCCCCTAATTCTGGGACAAGGCCTTCAGTCAACCCACCCTTAACTGCTCACTTACTGATATAGCAATGTTTTCAGACCTTTGTTGGCTTACCACAGCTCATAACCACTAGTGAAGCTGTCAGTGCTGCAGGTGAGCTAACAAATATTTAAACTGGAAGGGAGGGCTGTAGGCACTCACTGTGTGTGTGGTCCCAATGCCTGTCTGCTGTGCCCACTCCCACACAGTCACAGCTGCTAGTGCAACTCAGCTGTCAGTGCCGTACTGGCATAATAACCAGAAGTGACTGTGAGCAGAGTGTAGGACACTTGCTAATTGTAACATTTCTGAGACCCCTCCTTTAATTTGAAGGCTCTTCTTTAATGTAAATTAGCAAAAAAAATTCTTGAATAATTATAATTTTATTTCAAATGGCTTATAAGAGGAAAAAAGCAGACAAGCAGACTGGCAAAGCATCCAAATAAACCATTACTGCATAATTAATATACTAATATGTCAAAATATTAAATTAATGCCAGAGTTCAAGCTGTCACTCTAAAAAAAGTAGTCATATTCCTTGTTTTAGCTGTCTGTTAAAGTGACATTAACACTAATTATATCTTTTAAGTATAGTACTGAGGTTATTCCCCACCTCCCTCTAATCATGGGTGCCGCCATGTTAAAATCTAGCTTTCACTACATTCCACTGCTGTTGTGTGTGCACTTGTGCAGCAACTCTCCCTCATATACCTGCAGTGTGACCTAGGTTCTAAAATGGCGTCACCCATGATTATAGGGAGATGCAGGAAATGTATTTAGTGTTTAGAGTCCATTTAATGGAAATTTGAACACTCTGCACTCTTACTCTTAAAGCCTGCAAGAAAGTATGCTCACATGCTCTTATTTTAAATTCAAAATGCACATTTTTTTTTGTGGGAGGGAAATGCAGTTTACTTTGAGTGAATAAAACTCTGGTATCTTTGCTTTTGTTTGCCATTTAATTTCTCTAGTTTTTGAAATACATGTGAAACCTAAAATGCATTCCTTAATGATGTTACATACAGCAGTATAATGTTAATCCATCATAGACACTGGTTCAATTTGTTTATAAGCAAGCACTCTGTGTAAATGATCTCCAGCACAGATTTGCATATCTTTACACCATTCAAAAATGAATCCTTTTGTGCTATTACAATAAAATTAAACAAGAAAAATATGAACTGCCTTTGGGATGACGTGAATGCAAAAGAGATTTGTTTGTCCATAAACCATGCACAAAAACATAAATTTTATTTATCCATTTATATCTTTATTTTTCAATCCTTTATTATTATTTAGGAAGCCCTAGTGCAATTAAAGTGTAAAGATTGCTAGTGCAAACATGGATTACCTCACAGACGATGGGTGGTTATGGCTGTGTTATATCCAATATCCATATGTGCCAGATCATGTATGTGGGTGCGAGAGCTAAGATTCTTATGGCTTCTGTTGGCTGCTAGTATTTGTGCTAAACGAGGTAGGCAAACCTACCCATACATACGTACAATCATGAAAGCATTTTACTTGCTCTTATAAATTCCCATGACCCCTCTCAATCAGTGCTTAGTTATTCTAACAACTTGTCAGACTCACTCACTCCCAGAAACCCTATGAGATTGTCCTGGTTGTTCCCTGTCTGAAACCTCATTCCTGCCTTCTGCTACTACCTGTTGTCCTTTGGCTACTTCTACTTGACCCTTGGCTATCCACCTAGTCTTGGCTCACTAGCATGACAATTTTGTGTGGATGTCTAATTGGAATGATTACCTGTCTTGCCCTTTGGCTACTCAGTTCTCTTATGCTTACAAGCCTGACTCCTGTGTGCTGATGCCTGGTTGGAATTATTCCTGGCTTAACCATAACTGTGGCCTTTGACTTGACTTCAGATCCTCCCTGGGCACCTTGTATCCCATCAGCCTCAATGCCTATGTCTTCTCAATCCAGGTCTCCCCTAGCAGATGTATATGTAAGAAAAAATTATTACCATCATTAGGATTCCAGACATAACACTTCCCAGGAAATCTTAAGTGAAGCTACTACCAAATATACCAATAACTTGCTTTTTAATTTTGACTGGTTTGAAAGTGTATTAGTCTGATTTGGCCTGGCCTGGCCAAATCAGTACATAAAACCATATACCTAAAACATACTAACTTCAAATTGGGAACACAAAATTAACATACTTTCAAGCATTAAATAACTTTTTAGACTTGAAAAAGTTATTTTGATTTTATTTGGAAAACTGCAGATACTTACCGAATACATTTTAGTGGATCTTTTTTCTACTACTGTGTGAGTGAAAGAAAAAATTGCCACTTTGAAGCTTTATATCTCCAGACTTACTGTCATTTTTTATATCAAATAAATCAAATAAAGCTTCCCCTTGAGATCTCTTTCTATACCAAATTTGTTCCAACGTTATTACAATTGGGGGGACAGAATTTGAATGTTTATTTTAACTTAAACTATGGCTGTACAGTAGCATTTGTCTGTGCAGTTATAATAATAATGTGATAATGTTGAAATTATATTACATCATTTCTTTGTGGGTAAAAAATAAATAAATCACTGTTTTTTGCCGTAAATGAGATAGCAATTTTCAAGTTTTCAGTAACCAAACAAGTTATTGCAATCAAGAGATCTTAGTCTTTAGCATTCATCAATTGAAAACATGGTGGTAAAGAGAGGAATCAGATAGTAACAAAAATATAATCAGCAAATCACTTCCAAATTACTATAACCACAACCAATTTAAACTATTGTTTTAAGATGCTGTAGTATTAAAGAAAATGTATCAGTATATTTGTACTGCTCTAGCATGTAGAAGGGAAACTATAAAAATACCTAAGGAAACTCCTCTAAAGACTAAGGACATATTCCATTCATGTTTTCTATTTCACTTCAGTTAGGAAGGGCCCGTGCTGTTTTGGTTTAAATTTAGAAAATGGAAACAAAATTGAAGCTCATTAGCATTTTTTCTTTTTTCAGTCTGATTTTTCAAGTGCTTCCAACTGTTGATTGGGTTGACAGATTTGGCTGAAATGTGGTATTTCAGATGTGATTTGTAATCACTAACTAAAAAATGGGGGTGGGGGAATCACATCTTTCAGTTCAGTAATAAATTGTAATAACAATCTATGAATTCATTTCGGGATTTGGAAAGTAGTACTTTAAAAAAAATACTTTAGTTTCTGAGATATAGCACTTAAAGTGACAATGTTCACAGGCAAATAGCTCATAAGAGTTAATTGTATTCAAAACATCTGCAGGGACATCCTTTCAAATTGCCTGGGTTATTTTTCTCCCACTCCCACTGGGAGGCTGATTTCTGCTACTGACTCTTGTTTACAAAGCTCTGTTTTAGCCACTACAGCAGTATTGAAAATTTTAACATAGGTGGTAGTTTCAACAGACAAAAGCAACTATTTTTTAAATGCCCAAATAAAGGTAAATATGTTTTTTTGTAACAGTTTAATACACTCCAGCAAGTGAAATGATTAATTTGGGAACACATTAAAGAGGAGACATATTTTACAGTACAATGTACTTTTAAAATAGATCTTACATTTTCAAGAATGCTTCCAAAATACACCAGAAAATATATTTCTAGCAGTGTTTCACACTTTTAGAATATTTTAATTAGAATATTACTCAAAATGATATGATAAATTGTACACTTAAATTTATATTTTTAGTAAGTGAAAAAAACTGCATTAAAAGACAGTAAAGGAATATAAAATTTATTTTTTTATTCAGATAGAGCCTGCAATTTTAAGCAACTTTCTAATTCACTCCTATTGTCAATTTTTCTTTGTATCTTTATTTGAAAAAGCAGTAAGCTTAGGAGCCGGTCCATTTTTGGTTCAGAACCCTGACTAGCGCTTGCTGATTGATGGCTACATTTAGAAAATATTTGGGTTTCATATCCCTTTAAGCAGTCATTATACATATTTAGTTTGGCCTTTTATTTCAATAAATTAGTAAATCTATGTAAAAACACTTATAAAAAAAGCCTGTTTCTTATACTATTTCATGTGTTTAAATAAATGTTGCTGTTGTATACATAATATGCAATATACATATTGAAAGTTCTTACTAAAAAAAATTACTTTTCTAATGGACTAGAATTTCTTAGAAAAAGAATCACATATCAGTCATGCTTGGGCACATTGTGTTTGCACTGAACATTGGTGGAATTGAATGGAAGCCATTGGAAAGGTACATGCAGGGAAAATGGAAAAGTTACTTTGAGATGAAACACTAACTGCAATTTCTTGTTATAAAACAATTCACACTATTAACCTAGTTGGAAAATGTTTCCTTGTCATTAGGCAGCAGTGTTGCTAGGATTCAAAGTCACTAGATGTTTCTGTGATGGTTTATCAGATTGTGCTGGAAGTGTTCTGTTCTGCTAGCTCTGAAAGATAAAGATATCTCTGTTGTTTCCACTCACTTCCTTTATGCAGTTTTCAAAAAGAAAACCCAAAATATACTGAATATGTATTTAATTAACAGCTGATTTGCCTTATTAAAAGAAAATAACAAGTCATTGTTCTGCCATGGTTAAATGATAAAATCTGTTTGTACTTGATATATATTATAAATCTCTGAAACAAACGCTAGCCACCTATTCATAAAAAAGTGGCCTCATTCCTCTGGATGTGTTTCCAAAAGTTTATCATTATCCTCCTTAGGTCTACAACTAGGATTTGTGAATCATATAGAAAACATTTGGACACAACTTTAGAAAACAATGTTTTCATTTAAAATATAAATGTTATAAATGATCAAAGAGACAATACATTAAAAAATATTTTATATCATGTTAATGGAGGAATGGCAGTTAAAGGGACATTAAGCAGTAATTATAAACCCCTTAGAAAACACATCACTCCTGCTAGCTTGTAAATAACATTCTTATCCCTTCCCAACAGATCTTCAATTTTAAATAAATACTTAGCAGCAACATTTCTCTACTGAAACATTATTTTGAAGCAGTCTAAGCCAGCTCAAATAAAAGTAATAGTTTCTAGTGTTAGTGAAATATTTAACTCCCAAAGCATGTTAGCTTTTATCTTATATAGTTATTGCATTTTGTACCTTAGTTAACTGTGTATGTAATCCCTACAAAGGAGTTAAGATCATAGGCAATTTCATGCTTGAAAGCCACAAGTATTGCAGCAAGCTAGTTTCCCGAGTTGAGACAATTTATTATGATGCAGGTGACAAGGTTCCCAAACAGACAGCTTGTTCACATGCATTTGGAGCTAGCAAAGCAGCAATCTCCCACACATGTATCAGTGTGCAAATATTTACTTTTGCATACCCTCCCCCTGTGCTCATGCAACCAGTTGCACAAGAGCATGGCTGGTCAGTCTGGGTTGATTTAGGTCAGTAACCTCTGAGATGGCAGATAGCATAAGAAGCAAACCCCTGCATCTTAACTTGTGGTTGAAGGCTTAAATAAGCAAGTGTGTATCACCAGGGTTTAGATGCTTCATTCATAGCTACATAAATGGAGCCCTTAAACACTTTAAAGACCTCTGCTAAGACTAGATTATCTGATAAAATCAATCAGTAATGCAAGGTCCTTCAAAGGATTCTGGAAAGTCAAATTTGACATTGAATGCTGTGTTTTTTTAAGGGGCATTATTTCAATTTCTGTATTTGTAGGACACATTAAAATATTGTGGCCAATAAAATTAGCAGTTTAAAATTAAAATACAAATTAAAAATTGTATTAAATTAGAAAGTAAAAATCTTAATTTTATAAGGCAAAGTAAAAAATCATAATGAAATTACAAAGTAAAAAAAAATAGTAATTTCATAATTCAAAGTAAAAAAAGTTTGTAATTAAAAAAAATCTAATTTCGAAATACAAGTCAAAACGCATATTTGAAGTACAAAAAATAAAATTTGAAGTTTAAATTAATAATAAAAGTACAAGATATAGATTGTGCATGCTATTTTTTTTAAGTCTCAGTGAGTGGGCTGAACAGGGAAGTTCATTGGGTGTCTGAGATTCTCATCGTTCTCTCTAAGCTTTTTACCCCTACAGCTTTCACTGATTTATCTTTCCAAATATATGCTAGCAAGTTTGTCAAAGCACATGAAACATTTTCCTTTATGATTCAGATATAGTATACAATTTATACAACTTTTCAATTTACTTCTATGCTCAAACTTGCTTTGTATCCTTTGTCGAAAGAGCTGCAATAAACTACTGGGAGCTAAATGAACACCTCAGATGAGCCAATGACAAGAGGCATGCATATGCATCCACCAATCAGCAGCAAGCTCACAATAGTGCATTGCTGCTCCTTGAACCTACCTATGTATGCTTTTCAACAAAGGATACCAAGAGAAGAACACTAATTAGATAACAGTAGTTGTTTAAAATTATATGCTCTATCTGAATCAGGAGAGTTTAATATCTTTAATATCCCTTTAAATTAGACTGAAAACATTACAATCTTATTTGTATTTCCTTAAAAATATCTGTAAACAATGCCAGGTGCTTCTTATTAAAGGACCTGTAAATACAGTATGTTTGCATAATCAACAAATGCATGACAAGAAGACAATGCAATAACACTTATTCCGAACTTCAAATGAGTAATAGATTTTTTTTTCTGAGAAATTTCAAAGTTATGTCTATTTCCACTCCTCTTGTATCAGCCAATCACAAATGCATATACGTATATTTTATACAAATTCTTGCACATGCTCAGTAGGAGCTGGGGACTCAATATGTGTAAATATAAAAAGACTGAGCACATTTTGTTAAAGGGACACTGAACCCAATTTCTTTCTTTTGTGATTCAGATAGAGCATGACATTTTAAGCAATTTTCTAATTTACTCCTATTATCAAATTTTCTTAATTCTCTTGGTATCTTTATTTGAAATGCAAGAATGGAAGTTTAGATGCCGGCCCATTTTTGGTGAACAACCTGGGTTTTCCTTGCTGATTGGTGAATAAATTCATCCACCAATAAAAAAGTGCTATCCAGAGTTCTGAACTCAAAAAAAGCTTAGATGCCTTTTTTTTTAAACAAAGATAGCAAGAGAACAAAGAAAATTTGATAATAGAAGTAAATGAGAAAGTTGCTTAAAATTGCATGCTCTATCTGAATCATGAAAGAAAAAAATTGGGTTCAGTGTCCCTTTAATGTAAGTAAATTGCAAAGTTGTTTAAAATTGCCTACTCTATCTGAATCATGAAAGTTTAATTTTGCCTTGAGTGTCCCTCACTTTTCTTTATTCCAGAGAGAGCTTTATTACTCTCTATAGCAGGCAGCTTTTCATTTGCTTGTTCAGACCTGTTTTTCAGGGAACTGAGTGAAGCCTTCCCAATGTGAATGTTTGATGATTTCCCCTCATACTGGCCCATTTCAGTATAGTTATCTAGGGTCAGTGATTACAGAAAATGACAAATTAGTGCATGTAATGTTTGCATCTGAATATTTAGATGACATTTGAAGCTATGATATATATTCACTCTGCTGCTATATTGTTTCAATATTCTTTGACCCTCTGTCATTAAATGTCCAGGAGTTTGTGTGCTCTCCTTTTTTTGTAGACATTCACAGCTGTGCCATTTACTTGCAAAAACACCTTGCTGGGTGAGTACAGAAAAGGAAGGAATTGTTCAGAACCAATTTTCTCAATCTGTCTCCCTGCTGGAGTGATTCATGAATGGTGATTGATATCACTGTCAGTTATATTCTAGATAATTTTGGCAATTTTCTTACCAGCCTAATTACCAACAGATGTGTGAGATGGAACCTGACAAAAAGGGAATTGCAGTCTTTTGTCTATAATAATAATAAAAAAGTTTAGGTTAATGTTTAATATCATTTGCATTTGATTCATAAACACAATTTAATGTTCATACTTTAAATGTAATGTCACAGATAAATATAATATCATTAATTAATATATTGTTTAGTATCAACATAATTATGATGTCTATAACTGAGTAATATAAAGTTTTAAGTTATCCACTAATCTTTCTGCAATTTTAGTATATATTCCTAACATAATGAAGTTCAATATAAAGGGGAAGCATATACTGTACAGTACATCATTGACTACATGTGCATTTGTCATTCTTTTAGTACATGTATTTTTCTTATTTACTTCTATTATAATGTTTTCTTTGTTCTCTTGGTATCTTTGGTTGAAAAACAGGAACATAAGCTCTGGAGCCTGTCCCTCTCTGGAGCACTAAATTGCAGCTGTTTTGCAAGAATGCTATCCATTTGCAAGTGCACTAGACTCAGCACTATTTCCTGTGCGCTAGATGCCTACCTAGGTATCTCTTCAACAAAGCATATCATGAGAACAAAGCAAATTTGATAATAGAAGCAAATTGTAAAGTGGTTTTTTTTTAAATGGTATGCTCTGTCTGAATCACAAAATTAATTTTAATTTCCCTTTATTTTTGTTATTGTTTCTTAATAGAACATTTAAATGGTTAGATCTAAATTTAGCAACAGTTTTTTTTACTTTTTAAAAGTTCTTTAAAGTGATGGTAAATCCTGGTGTTTGTGAAACACTAGGATTGACCATTGGAACAAATAAAGAGACTTTTTTTTTTAAACCAGCTTTATTATTTATCCTAAAGAAGGTCAGAATACGAATGTTTAGGAGATGCAGCTCCAGATAGTATGAATAACAAAGGTTGGTTGTTTTTCAAATTCATTGATAACACAATTTTACTTATACAATCTTGATTTAAGCCAAGACAAATCTAGTTAACTCTATTCTGAACTATGCATGAGTCTATATAAAACAAACAATAAAAAAGGGGGGGGGGGCAATTCCCAAGTCCCACTCCTCAAAGCCTGTCCAGACCGGTCCCTATTTACTCTCAGTCACGTGTTGAATAGTCCATTGCTGAGGAAGAACATCTTCCAAAGTTCCATTATTAACTGCATAAGAGTTGGGGATTTCTGTAAATGAGAGGAAAATTGAATCTGGGTTGGCAGGAGCCAAACTAATATTACTTTTAACCATTTAGCAAAGTAAGATCTGAGGTGTTCTTCAAGGAGTAGTTTATTATCTTGCAACTCAATCGTCATTTGGAGTTTCACAGTGTTAACAAATTCAGCTAAACAAGGGGCATCAGGTGACTTCCATTTCCTAAATATTAGATTACGTGTCGCCAAAATAGCCATATTTATCAACTGTTGGTTTCCAACCTGAGTTTGATTATGAAACAGAAAAAAAATATGAAAAAGAAGTAAGTTCAATTTTATTCTGAAGAGTTTTGTTCAACCAAAAATGTATTTGACCCCAATATTGTCTAATGTTTGGACATGTTCACAGACAATGTAAAATATCCGACTTCTCAGCTTTGCATTTAAAGCATTTACACTGTTTGTTGTTTTTTGTCCATTTGTTAATTCTGTCAGGTGTGAGATAATAATTATTTATTAATTTCAGTTGATATTCCCTCCAACTAATTATTGCTGTGGCAGACTTAGATAAGCTTATACTCTTCAGAATATCCTGGTTTTGAATGTTTGTGAAATATTTCACAAAGCCATCCTTTCATTTGTTTATGTTTGTTTGGCCTAGTTTTGTAAGTAACACTTTGTACCAGTATGAAATTGACCACATACCTGCTTTGTAAATTTTAATTTCTGCTTCTATTTCCTGCAATCCCCATTCAACCCCTTTTAACTGACCCAATTATTTAAGATAACTCCTCGCCTGCAGATATGCAATGAAGTTTTTTGAGGGGAGATGATATTTGAGCGATAACTCAGAATATGTTTGAACTGGCGTTTTATCTCCCTTTATTAGTTGTGAAAAATATATTATTCCCTTCTCATGCCACTCTCTAAAGACAGCATTGTATAGACCAGGTGTAAAATCAAGACTCCCAATAAACGGTAGATACTGAAATGTTTGGTAATCAAATCCCATTATACAACAGTATTTCTGCCACGCTAGTATAATGTTCGAGAAAGTCAGTAGCTGACTAATATTGCTAGGTAATTTTGCAGACGGATAGTGAAGACTTGCTTTTAAGCTAAACGGGGCTATTAACTCTGACTCTATGTCATAGTAAGTAATGTATTCAACCTCTGTTAGCCATCCTATACCAAATGTGGCCATTGTTATCCAAATGTAATATAATAAAGGGGACTTTCAGTCATGAAGTAAAAAATACTTCATACTGAAAGTTCCTTTATTTGTCTGAAGCACTCACTGCGCTGAGCTGCTAAGGCAGCCCACCGGCAGAACGCTATTCAAATAGCGAAAATACCGTTTTGCCGGTGGGCGATCGCTTGAAACAAATAAAGGAGCTTACAGCATGAAGTATTTTATACTTTATGACTGAAAGCCCCCTTTATTTGTTCCAATGGTAAATCCTAGCATTTCACAAACTCTAGGATTTACCATCACTTTAATTTTCTGATGCATAATTTTAAAAGTTAAATATTATTGACTGATGTTAGATAATTAATATTTCTGTTTTTTTCTTTTGAGTTTGTATAATACATATGTAACTATGTGCACTTATATGCTCTAGCACTATAGACACATGAGCGTGCACTCACTCACATAAACAAAGGAAATGTAAACATATTTAGTAGTCTCTGATAAGTTTAACACCAACATACAGGTCCCACATGGTATAGATCACCCAGTGTAATAATATATAGTAAAGGGCAAATTAATGTATACTCACAAACCCTGCAACACTGCAATGTGCCCAGTATAGCAGACTGAGCTCTCACAGTAGCACAGCTCACCATACTCCCACTTTAGGATCTCACCAAATTTAGTTTCAAAACATTTATTAAAACAGTCTATAAAAGGCCAAACTTATTTAAAATAATTAGTAACAAATGCAGTGTGTTCCATAGCTATTACCACTGATTCTTTAAAAAACAAAACGTGAGCAGATGATATTCGGTTTCATTTAACAGATGGTACTAATATAATGTGATAAATTCTAGGAAATATAAGTATGCCCAATGCATGGTTATTAATACTAATGCAAAACCAGGTGCAAAATATAGAAAACTAAAGTATGTTCCTAAGATGTAATTCTTGCCGTTTAAGATATATGTGTCAATGGAGCTATTTAAACTGTACAAAAACCCATTATGTAAAAAATGCTTGAGATAAAAATTGTTAGAACCGTGAGTAAATAAGCACGTAAAAATATTATAGAATATCATAGATAACAAAGAGTTTGCTTTTTGATCTGCATATATTTATATATTAATGATAATATTCAGATATATAAGGGAGCATATAACTGAATACATGGCAACACACAAATAACATGGGATGTATAAGCAATAACACACACAAATATATCACAACACATGCAGACATTCTGATCTTCACAATGAGCATTCTATACAGGTTATACAGGTGGGTACATGCAGTGCCATTATCAAGTTTGGAGACTACTCTGTTTATTAGAAAAAAAGGGAAAACTAAAGTCAAAATTACATTTTCAAGATTCAGATAGCACATGCAGTTAAAAAAAACAAAAACAAAAAAAACGTTTCAAATTTACTTCTACAATCAGTTTGTGCTCAGTCTTTTTGTATGTAAACTTTCTGAGGCACATACTCACACTGAGCATGTGCAAAAGTTAAAGGGCCATGAAACCCCAAAATATTTCTTTCATGATTCAGACAATTTAAACAACATTGAAATTTACTTTTATTATCTAATTTGGTTCATTCTTTAGATATCCTTTTTTTTAAAGATATAACAATGCACATGGGTGAGCCAATCACATAAGGCATCTATGTGCAGCCACCAATAAGCAGCGACTTAGAGTCTATTTAGATATGTTTTTCAACAAAGGATATCACGAGAATAAAGCAAATTAGATCATAGAAGTAAATTGGAAAGTTGTTTAACATTGTATGCTCTATTTGAATCATGAAAGAAAATATTTGGGTTTCAAGTCCCTTTAACCCCTTAGTGACCGAGGACGTGCAGGGTACGTCTGAAAAAAAAAGGCAGTTAACGCCTGACGACGTACCCTGCACGTCCTCGGCTAAAGTGAGTGCTGGAAGCGATCAAGATCGCTTCCAGGCACTATTACAGTACTGCAGGGATGCCTCGATGTCTGGGCATCCCTGCAGTGCTGTTACGGAGTGCCGGGACCAGAGCGATCACTCCCCCTTGAGTGATCACTTCCGGTTTTGCTCCACGTGGAGCCCGGCAGTGCAG
Source organism: Bombina bombina (assembly GCF_027579735.1). Classification (NCBI taxonomy): domain Eukaryota; kingdom Metazoa; phylum Chordata; class Amphibia; order Anura; family Bombinatoridae; genus Bombina; species Bombina bombina. The sequence goes on from NC_069500.1 coordinate 246,522,624, forward strand.
CAGAGCATCGGAAGCGATCGGACACGCTTCCGATGCTCTGCTAGTGTGCTAAGTGCCTCGGTGGGTCGAGGCACTTAGTTAGTATATAAATAAAATAAAAAATGGGCAAAAAAAATTAAAATATAAAATAAAAAAGCCCCCACATATAGCGCCCCCCCCCTCCCCCATTAGGCTTCCAAAATGGCGATGCCCGGTGCATCATGGGGCCTCTGGGGGTGTCCCTAGCCTGTCTCACCATAGGGGCAAGCTAGGGTCACCCAATCTGAGCCTTCTTAGAAAAAAAAAATAATAATAATAAAATACCCCATTTGTCTGATCATGTCAATATTTGTAAATATTGACTCTGATCAGTGTGGATCTCCCTCCCTCTCCTCACTTGCCATTTTGTTGGAGAGAGAGAGAGACCTGTATTTTAGCAGAGAGAGATTTATTTCTTTTATTTGTTAAAAAATTTAAAATCCAAAGGCTCTTTTCAGAGCCATTAACCCCTAGCTTGCCAGTGATCACTATAAATCACTGGCAGTAGCACAGCTGCACTTTTTTTTGCTGTCTGTGCATTTTTTTAGGGGTTAATTTTTGTTGTTGTATTTTTTTTTTAAAAACCCAAAGGCTCCTTTCAGAGCCATTTAGCTAATTTAATTTAATTTAAAGACTATTTAACCCCTAGCTTGCCAGTGATCGCTATACATCACTGGCATTAGCATAGCTGTACTTTTTTGCTGTCTGTGCATTTTTTAGGGGTTAATTTTTGTTGTTGTAATTTTTTAAAAACCTAAACGCTCCTTTCAGAGCCATTTAGCTAATTTAATTTAAATAGTATTTAACCCCTAGCTTGCCAGTGATCGCTATACATCACTGGCATTAGCATAGCTGTACTTTTTTGCTGTCTGTGCATTTTTTTAGGGGTTAATTTTTGTTGTTGTAATGTTTAAAAACCCAAAGGCTCCTTTCAGAGCCATTTAGCTAATTTAATTTAAAGAGTATTTAACCCCTAGCTTGCCAGTGATCGCTATAAATCACTGGCATTAGCATAGCTGTACTTTTTTGCTGTCTGTGCATTTTTTTAGGGGTTAATTTTTGTTGTTGTCATTTTTTAAAAACCCAAAGGCTCCTTTCAGAGCCATTTAGCTAATTTAATTTAATTTAAAGAGTATTTAACCCCTAGCTTGCCAGTGATCGCTATAAATCACTGGCATTAGCATAGCTGTACTTTTTTTTAAAAAAACCCAAAGGCCATTTAGTTAATTTAATTTAAAGAGTATTTAACCCCTAGCTTGCCAGTGATCGCTATAAATCACTGGCATTAGCATAGCTGTACTTTTTTTAAAAAAAACCCAAAGGCCATTTAGTTAATTTAATTTAAAGAGTATTTAACCCCTAGCTTGCCAGTGATCGCTATAAATCACTGGCATTAGCATAGCTGTACTTTTTTTAAAAAAAAACAAAGGCCATTTAGTTAATTAATTTTGGTTTTCTGTGACAGATACAAAAATGTCACAGAAAAGATATAGTGTTGAGGAGGCGTATGCCATCCTTGCGTCAGAGTCAGATGCCTCTATGTCTGACTCAGACCCCAATTTTGACCCTGCCATATGCTCAGATACATCATTAGATGCAGTCTCAACTGATAGTGATGTATCTGTGGCTGCTAGCCCCCCTGCCAGCCCCCCTGCTAGCCCCCCTGCCAGCCCCCCTGCTAGAAGGAGGCGTGTTGCTGCCATTGCCGCTGAAGAGTGGGTAACGCCTCATCTCCAGAGGCCAGATATCCCACCCTTCACAGCAAATGCTGGCATAAATATAGATGTGGCAGCTTTTAGCCCCCAACAGTTTCTGGAGGTGTTTCTGGGTGATGATGTATTGGGGAACATTGTCGCCCAAACTAATTTATATGCCCATCAGTACCGTGCTGCAAAGCCTGAAACATATTTGGCAAAGCAGCAATGGGCCCCCATCAATGTGCCAGAATTTAAAAAATTCTGGGCATTGACTATGCTGATGGGCATCATAAAGAAACCCTCCGTTCGCTCCTACTGGAGCAGTAGCCCCATCTGCTCTACCCCCATTTTCTCCCAGAGTATGTCGAGGCAGAGATATGAAATGATTCTTCATTTCATGCACTTCAGCGACAACAGCCTGTGCCCCCCTAGGGAGCATCCCCAATTTGACAGGCTGTATAAAATCCGCCCCCTGATTACCCACTTTTCTGCCAGGTTTGCAGAGGCTTATACACCTGGAAGGAATATATGCGTTGATGAATCCCTGATGAAGTATAAGGGAAGGCTGGGATTCAAGCAGTATATTCCTTCCAAGCGCTCCAGGTATGGGGTAAAGGTGTATAAGCTCTGTGAGAGCGAGACTGGGTATACTCAGGCCTTCCGGGTGTATGAGGGAAAGGATAGCCACCTTGACCCTCCAGGTTGCCCAGAACATATGGGAACCACTGGCAAGATTGTCTGGGACCTGATATTACCCCTAATGAACAAAGGGTATCACTTGTACTTAGACAATTTTTATACAAGTGTCCTTTTGTTCAAGCTACTGTATTGCTTTGATACAGTAGCTTGCGGTACTATTAAAAAGAACCGCAAAGGTTTCCCAGGACAACTTGTACGCACCCGGCTACGAAGGGGGGAGACCTCTGCTCTGCGCCAAGAGGAGCTGTTGGCACTGAAGTACAGAGACAAGAAGGATGTATACCTTCTTACCACCATCCACACAGAGAGGACGGTGGCGGTCTCTGTACGTGGCAGAGCTGAGATCATAAGGAAGCCAGTGTGCATCAAGTCTTATAACCGACATATGGGTGGGGTTGATCTGGCAGATCAGCTGCTGCAGCCCTACCTAATTATGCGGAAGATAAGGGCCTGGTACAAAAAGGTTGCAATTTACCTAATGCAGATTGCAACCCACAACGCTTTTTTGTTGTTCAAAAAAGCAAACCCCGGAATGAAACAGACTTTTTTACAATTTCAGCTCCAGATCATTTCGGGGATTTTGTACCATGATGCACCTGCTCCCCGGGCGGTGATGGGAGAGAGCAGAGTTGGGGCTACTCATTTTATTTTTAAAATCCCCCCTACTGCCGCAAAGCAGAGACCACAAAAAAAATGCAGTCTGAAATGCAATGAGTCTGTACCAAGAGGGGGCAGAGAAGGGACACTGTATATCACTGTCCTGATTGCCCTGGACAGCCTGGACTCTGCATTGGGGACTGCTTCAAGCGGTACCATACAATGGTCAATTTTTAAAAAATAAATACATTTGCTGTTATTTTTTTTTTTGTTATGTTTACTGTTAAATTTTTTGTTGTTATTTTTTTACTTTTAATGTGCCAGATTTTTACATTTCACTAATATATTTTTTTTTCTAAAATGGGGCTGTTCTTTTTTTTTTTTTTACAAAAACCCCTGTCAAACCTATGCATGGGGGACATAGGTGTTCTCAAGGTGCCTTGCAGAAAACAACCTGTAGTATTTTTTTTGCACTAACTTACAACAGTCTCTCCTAAATCATAGTCAAAAAGCAATGTGTGTGTAAAAATGAAAATTGAAAAAATGCCACCATACACTTTCTCCAATTTTTTTAGCTAAAACAGTTGCTTCAAATGCATCAAAGCACACCATATACAATACCTTGGGGTGTCAACATTTCAAAAATATGCACATTCATGGCAATAAATAAAAGTGGGGTTTACAATAGGCCCCAAACTAAAGATAGGCCTATCAGAAGAAATACTCTCACTTAATAACTAAAATCACAAGTCATAAAATTGTAACATAACCTTCCCAAAATCCTGGCAAACCTATGCATGGGGGGCATAGGTGTACTCAGGGTGCCTAGCAGAAAACAACCTGAAGTATTTTTTTGCACTAACTTACAACAGTCTCTCCTAAATCATAGTCAAAAAGCAATGTGTGTGTAAAAATGAAAATTGAAAAAATGCCACCATACACTTTCTCCAATTTTTTTTAGCTAAAACAGTTACTTCAAATGCATCAAAGCACACCATATACAATACCTTGGGGTGTCAACATTTAAAAAATATGCACATTCATGGAAACAAATAAATTGGGGTATGTTAAAATACCCCCAAAAAGACAATAGGCAAAGAAAATATGTTAAATGTGAAAATATGCATAGGTGGTATCACTGTACTCAGGAGATGTTGGTGAACACATATTGGGGTCTTCTTTGGCAGTAACACATAACAGGAGCTGAGAATTCATGTCTAAAGTACAATGTGTGTGAAAAATAACACACAAAAAATGACTGCCTAATAGTTTGACAAAGAATTAGTGCATGGAAAGTGTTAAAATACAAGCATTTGAAATACCCTAGGGTGTCTACTTTTCAAAAATATATGGTTTGATGAGGGTAAATTACATTGGCCGGCTTCAGAAATGTCCTACATAGGACATGGGTGCATGGGATGTGAAAATTCCAAGTTGAAAAACTGGAATGCGCCCCCTAAAAATAAGGCCTTTTAGCCCCCAGAGAACCCAACACACCTATACATGGGTGGTATCACTGTACTCAGGAGATGTTGTTGAATACATATTGAGGTTTTTTTTGGCAGTAACACATAACAGGGACTGAGAATATATGCCTAAAGTACAACGTGTGTGAAAAATAACACAAAAAAAATGACTACCCAAAAGTTTGACAAAGACTAGTGGTTGAATTAGTGCATGTAAAGTTTGACACCTATACATGGGTGGTATCACTGTACTCAGGAGATGTTGTTGAATACATATTGAGGTTTTTTTTGGCAGTAACACATAACAGGGACTGAGAATATATATGCCTAAAGTACAATGTGTGTGAAAAATAATGCAAAAAAATGACTACCTAAAAGTTTGACAAAGAATTAGTGCATGTAAAGTGTTAAAATACCAGCATTTGAAATACCCTAGGGTGTCTACTTTTCAAAAATATATGGTTTGATGGGGGTAAATTACATTGGCCGGCTTCAGAAATGTCCTACATAGGACATGGGTGCATGGGATGTGAAAATTCCAAGTTGAAAAACTGGAATGCGCCCCCTAAAAATAAGGCCTTTTAGCCCCCAGAGAACCCAACACACCTATACATGGGTGGTATCACTGTACTCAGGAGATGTTGTTGAATACATATTGAGTTTTTTTTTTTGGCAGTAACACATAACAGGGACTGAGAATATATGCCTAAAGTACAACGTGTGTGAAAAATAACACAAAAAAAATGACTACCCAAAAGTTTGACAAAGACTAGTGGTTGAATTAGTGCATGTAAAGTGTTAAAATACCAGCATTTGAAATACCCTAGGGTGTCTACTTTTCAAAAATATATGGTTTGATGGGGGTAATTTACATTGGCCGGCTTCAGAAATGTCCCAAATAGGACATGGGTGCATGATGACAGATGTGAAAATTCCAAGTTGAAAAACTGGAATGCGCCCCCTAAAATTAAGCCCATTTAGCCCCCAGAGAACCCGACACACCTATACATGGGTGGTATCACTGTACTCAGGAGATGTTGTTGAATACATATTGAGGTTTTTTTTGGCAGTAACACATAACAGGGACTGAGAATATATGCCTAAAGTACAATGTGTGTGAAAAATAATGCAAAAAAATGACTACCTAAAAGTTTGACAAAGACTAGTGGTTGAATTAGTGCATGGAAAGTGTTAAAATACCAGCATTTGAAATACCCTAGGGTGTCTACTTTTCAAAAATATATGGTTTGATGGGGGTAATTTACATTGGCCGGCTTCAGAAATGTCCCAAATAGGACATGGGTGCATGATGACAGATGTGAAAATTCCAAGTTGAAAAACTGGAATGCGCCCCCTAAAATTAAGGCCTTTTAGCCCCCAGAGAACCCGACACACCTATACATGGGGGGTATCACTGTACTCAGGTGATGTTGTTGAATACATATTGAGGTTTTTTTTGGCAGTAACACATAACAGGGACTGAGAATATATGCCTAAAGTACAATGTGTGTGAAAAATAATGCAAGAAAATGACTACCTAAAAGTTTGACAAAGACTAGTGGTTGAATTAGTGCATGGAAAGTGTTAAAATACCAGCATTTGAAATACCCTAGGGTGTCTACTTTTCAAAAATATATGGTTTGATGGGGGTAATTTACATTGGCCGGCTTCAGAAATGTCCCAAATAGGACATGGGTGCATGATGACAGATGTGAAAATTCCAAGTTGAAAAACTGGAATGCGCCCCCCCTAAAATTAAGGCCTTTTAGCCCCCAGAGAACCCGACACACCTATACATGGGGGGTATCACTGTACTCAGGAGATGTTGTTGAATACATATTGAGGTTTTTTTTGGCAGTAACACATAACAGGGACTGAGAATATATGCCTAAAGTACAATGTGTGTGAAAAATAATGCAAAAAAATGACTACCTAAAAGTTTGACAAAGACTAGTGGTTGAATTAGTGCATGGAAAGTGTTAAAATACCAGCATTTGAAATACCCTAGGGTGTCTACTTTTCAAAAATATATGGTTTGATGGGGGTAATTTACATTGGCCGGCTTCAGAAATGTCCCAAATAGGACATGGGTGCATGATGACAGATGTGAAAATTCCAAGTTGAAAAACTGGAATGCGCCCCCTAAAATTAAGGCCTTTTAGCCCCCAGAGAACCCAACACACCTATACATGGGGGGTATCACTGTACTCAGGTGATGTTGTTGAATACATATTGAGGGTTTTTTTGGCAGTAACACATAACAGGGACTGAGAATATATGCCTAAAGTACAATGTGTGTGAAAAATAATGCAAGAAAATGACTACCTAAAAGTTTGACAAAGACTAGTGGTTGAATTAGTGCATGGAAAGTGTTAAAATACCAGCATTTGAAATACCCTAGGGTGTCTACTTTTCAAAAATATATGGTTTGATGGGGGTAATTTACATTGGCCGGCTTCAGAAATGTCCCAAATAGGACATGGGTGCATGATGACAGATGTGAAAATTCCAAGTTGAAAAACTGGAATGCGCCCCCCCTAAAATTAAGGCCTTTTAGCCCCCAGAGAACCCGACACACCTATACATGGGGGGTATCACTGTACTCAGGAGATGTTGTTGAATACATATTGAGGTTTTTTTTGGCAGTAACACATAACAGGGACTGAGAATATATGCCTAAAGTACAATGTGTGTGAAAAATAATGCAAAAAAATGACTACCTAAAAGTTTGACAAAGACTAGTGGTTGAATTAGTGCATGGAAAGTGTTAAAATACCAGCATTTGAAATACCCTAGGGTGTCTACTTTTCAAAAATATATGGTTTGATGGGGGTAATTTACATTGGCTGGCTTCAGAAATGTCCCAAATAGGACATGGGTGCATGATGACAGATGTGAAAATTCCAAGTTGAAAAACTGGAATGCGCCCCCTAAAATTAAGGCCTTTTAGCCCCCAGAGAACCCGACACACCTATACATGGGGGGTATCACTGTACTCAGGAGATGTTGTTGAATACATATTGAGGTTTTTTTTGGCAGTAACACATAACAGGGACTGAGAATATATGCCTAAAGTACAATGTGTGTGAAAAATAATGCAAAAAAATGACTACCTAAAAGTTTGACAAAGACTAGTGGTTGAATTAGTGCATGGAAAGTGTTAAAATACCAGCATTTGAAATACCCTAGGGTGTCTACTTTTCAAAAATATATGGTTTGATGGGGGTAATTTACATTGCCCGGCTTCAGAAATGTCCCAAATAGGACATGGGTGCATGATGACAGATGTGAAAATTCCAAGTTGAAAAACTGGAATGCCCCCCCTAAAATTAAGGCCTTTTAGCCCCCAGAGAACCCGACACACCTATACATGGGGGGTATCACTGTACTCAGGAGATGTTGTTGAATACATATTGAGTTTTTTTTTGGCAGTAACACATAACAGGGACTGAGAATATATGCCTAAAGTACAATGTGTGTGAAAAATAATGCAAAAAAATGACTACCTAAAAGTTTGACAAAGACTAGTGGTTGAATTAGTGCATGGAAAGTGTTAAAATACCAGCATTTGAAATACCCTAGGGTTTCTACTTTTCAAAAATATATGGTTTGATGAGGGTAATTTACATTGCCCGGCTTCAGAAATGTCCCAAATAGGACATGGGTGCATGATGACAGATGTGAAAATTCCAAGTTGAAAAACTGGAATGCCCCCCCTAAAATTAAGGCCTTTTAGCCCCCAGAGAACCCGACACACCTATACATGGGGGGTATCACTGTACTCAGGAGATGTTGTTGAATACATATTGAGGTTTTTTTTGGCAGTAACACATAACAGGGACTGAGAATATATGCCTAAAGTACAATGTGTGTGAAAAATAATGCAAAAAAATGACTACCTAAAAGTTTGACAAAGACTAGTGGTTGAATTAGTGCATGGAAAGTGTTAAAATACCAGCATTTGAAATACCCTAGGGTGTCTACTTTTCAAAAATATATGGTTTGATGGGGGTAATTTACATTGGCCGGCTTCAGAAATGTCCCAAATAGGACATGGGTGCATGATGACAGATGTGAAAATTCCAAGTTGAAAAACTGGAATGCGCCCCCTAAAATTAAGGCCTTTTAGCCCCCAGAGAACCCGACACACCTATACATGGGGGGTATCACTGTACTCAGAAGTTGTTGTTGAACACATATTGAGGTGTTTTTGGTCAGTAACATATAACAGGAACTGAGAATTCATGCCTAAAGTACAATGCGTGTGAAAAATAACACACCAAAATGACTACCCAAAAGTTTGACAAAGACTGGTGGTTGAATTAGTGCATGCAAAGTGTTAAAATACCAGCATTTGAAATACCCTAGGGTGTCTACTTTTTAAAAATATATGGTTTGATGGGGGTAATTTGCATTGTCCGGCTTCAGAAATGTCCCAAATAGGACATGGGTGCATGACGACAGATGTGAAAATTCCAAATTAAAAAACTGGAATGCGCCCCCTAAAAATAAGGCCTTTTAGCCCCCAGAGAACCCAACAGACCTATACATGGGTGGTATCACTGTACTCAGGAGATGCTGCTGAAGACATATTGGGGTGTTATTTGGCAGTAACCCTTAACGTTCTCAGTAAATGTATTCTTGAATTGCTATTTTGTCAAAAAATCACCACTTTTTTTTTTTTTTTCAAACTTTGGCATAGATTGGTGGTAAAATAGTTGCATGGAAAGAGTCAAAATACCCCATGTTTAATACCTTAGGTTGTGTTCTTTTAAAAAATATATATATGTGAAGGGTTAATCAGGGATTCCTGACAGATATCAGTGTTCCAATGTAACTATCGCTAATTTTTTAAAAAATGTTTTGGAAATAGCAAAGTGCTACTTGTACTTATTGCCCTATAACTTGCAAAAAAAGCAAAGAACATGTAAACATTGAGTATTTCTAAACTCAGGACAAAATTTAGAAACTATTTAGCATGGGAGTTTTTTGGTAGTTGTTGAAGTGTAGGAGATTTTGAGGGTCAAAGTTAGAAAAAGTGTGTTTTTTTCAATTTTTTCCTCATATTTTATAAAAATTTTTATAGTAAATTATAAGATATGATGAAAATAATGGTATCTTTAGAAATTCCATTTAATGGCGAGAAAAACGGTATATAATATGTGTGGGTACAGTAAATGAGTAAGAGGAAAATTACAGCTAAACACAAACACCGCAGAAATGTAAAAATAGCCTTGGTCCCAAACGGACAGAAAATGGAAAAGTGCTGCGGTCATTAAGGGGTTAACAGTGAATACGTTTATGAGTTTGGCTGGTTGATTGCTGTCACATGATACAGAAGGCAGGGAAATAGAAGAAATCTTTGAAAGTTATTAGAAAAAAAAATCTAAGTAAGGGCAATTGTGTTGTCTTTTTAGTGTGCATGAATGGATTATTCCATTCTACTGTATTTTATGAAACTTTATTGTTTGAAAATGGTTTTGCAATTAGCTAATTAGAATAGAAACCTTTTACAAACTGTATTCAAATTACTCAGTAAATGCTTTAAAGCATAATCTTGACCATAAGTTCTCTAAAAATACTTTTATCACAAGTGTTACCCAGTTAAAAAACAATTTAGGGCTAGATTAAAAGTGCAGAACTAATTTATTGTGTGCCCGTAAATGGGCAAATTCGCCAGTTTAGGGGGACGCAATAAATAACTATCTATTAGCGCTCAGAAAATTAACCAGACCTCAGAATAATTTTCAAAATTACCTCCTTTTCCCCTAAAAATAAAGAATATTATTATTTTTTTAAAAAAATTAAATAAAGAAAGTAGAATTTTAAAAAGCAGTTATGGGGGGTTAAAGTTGTCCGGTGCGGGGTTTAAAAAAAAAAAAAAGCCTTTACATAGCGGTCTATGGGAACTGTGTGCTCCCTATAAATATAAATTTATATTCTTATATAAATTTACAGTATATTTATGTGTTAATATGTGTATATAAGGGTTGATCACAATCCTATAGAATGATTTTCTAAAAAAAAAATCCTATACGCCTAGATTACGAGTTCTGCGTTAGCCTTAAAAAGCAGCGTTAAGGGGTCCTAACGCTGCTTTTTATCTAACGCTGGTATTACGAGTCATGCAGGAAAGGGTCTACCGCTCACTTTCTTTCCGCGACTAGAGGCTACCGCAAATCCCCTTACGTCAATTGCGTATCCTATCTTTTCTATGGGATTTGCCTAAAGCTGGTATTACGAGTCTTGGAAGAAGTGAGCGGTAGAGCCTCTACCGACAAGACTCCAACCGCAAAAAAAAGTCAGTAGTTAAGAGCTTTATGGGCTAACGCCGGAACATAAAGCTCTTAACTACAGTGCTATAAAGTACACTAACACAGATAAACTACCCCTAAACCGAGGCCCCCCCACATCGCAAACCCTATAATATAAATTTTTAACCCCTAATCTTCCGACCGGACATTGCCGCCACCTACATTATCCCTATGAACCCCTAATCTGCTGCCCCTAACATCACTGACACCTATATTATATTTAATAACCCCCAATCTGCCTCCCCCAACCTCGCTGCCACCTACCTACACTTATTAACCCCTAATCTGCCGACTGGACATCGCAGCCACTATAATAAATGTATTAACCCCTAAACCGCCGCACTCCCGCCTCGCAAACACTATAATAAATTTTATAACCCCTAATCTGCCCTCCCTAACATCGCCGCCCCCTACCTTCAATTATTAACCCCTAATCTGCCGCCCCCAACGTCGCCGTTACTATAATAAAGTTATTAACCCCTAAACCTAAGTCTAACCCTAACCCTAACACCCCCTAACTTAAATATAATTTAAATTAAACAAAATAAATTTACTATAATGAAAACAATTATTCCTATTTAAAACTAAATACTTACCTATAAAATAAACCCTAATATAGCTACAATATAACTAATAGTTACATTGTAGCTATTTTAAGATTTATATTTATTTTACAGGCAACTTTGTATTTATTTTAACTAGGTACAATAGCTATTAAATAGTTAATAACTATTTAATAGCTACCTAGTTAAAATAATTACAAAATTACCTGTAAAATAAATCCTAACCTAAGTTACAAATACACCTAACACTACACTATCAATAAATTAATTACATAAATTAACTACAATTATCTAAACTAAAATACAATTAAATAAACTAAACTATAATACAAAAACAAACAAACACTAAATTACAGAAAATAAAAAAATATTACAAGAAATTTAAACTAATTACACCTAATCTAAGCCCCCTAATAAAATAAAAAAGCCCCCCAAAATTATAAAATGCCCTACCCTATCCTAAATTACAAAGTAATCAGCTCTTTTACCAGCCCTTTAAATGGCTTTTTGCGGGGCATTGCAAAGTAATCAGCTCTTTTACCTGTAAATAAAAATACAATACCCCCCCCACATTACAACCCACCACCCACATACCCCTACTCTAAAACCCACCCAAACCCCCCTTAAAAAAACCTAACACTAACCCCCTGAAGATCTCCCTACCTTGAGTCGTCTTCACTCAGCCGAGCCGAATTCTTCATCCAAGCGGGGCAGAAGAGGTCATCCATCCGGTTGAAGTCTTTATCCAAGCGGAGCCGAAGAGGTCTTCCATTCGATTGAAGTGCTGATCCAAGCGGCATCTTCTATCTTCATCCATCCGGAGCGGAGCGGCAGCATCCTGAAGACCTCCGACGCGGAACATCCATCCTGGCCGACGACTAAACGATGAATGACGGTTCCTTTAAATGACGTCATCTAAGATGGCGTCCCTCGAATTCCGATTGGCTGATAGAATTAAGGTAGGAAAAATCTGATTGGCTGATTCATATTTACAGTAAATACACAGTATAATACTTAATTAAATATGAGTATTGCATAAATATGATTGTTCTTACATGTTTTAATCAATTTAACTGCAAAGGGCTTATTTATATATATATATATATATATATATATATATGTACAGTATGTGTGTACATATGTATTTATGTGTTTATAAGTGTATATATGTCTGTAAATACACGTATATATATATATATATATATATATATATATATATATATATATATATATATATATATATAAATTGGTGGTTCAAGTGAACAGAGGCACTCGCCGTAAATCAAATTGTGCTTTTATTATCTCATTAGAGTTAACGTTTTTGGGCTGTGATGTAAAACAAATAAATAAATATATATATATATATATATATATATAGTGTAAATTTTTCCTCACTTTATATTCTATTCATATAACCTAAATAGGTCTATTTTACATTTATTTTTATTTATGGGAACAACCATAAACTAACAATACTTCACGAAGTGAAAAAGATCTTTAAACATGGGTACAGTTATATATATAGTTAATATGTTTTTGTTTTTTTAGCAACATTCGTATATCATATTCTGTGAATAATATAGCGCTATAATATCACTGTCACAAAATGAAAAATGTAAAGCAATTGTTTTTGTCTTTATAACTGTTAATTATGAACTATTTGGGACATTCAAATCCACGGCCTAAATAGCATGCTGATAGGTCAGTAAAGTTTTCACAATCCTCCAATGAGATCACACTCACACCTTTATAAACTGAAGATTAACACACCTTGGGCATCTTGATACAGGCTACGGCCGAAACGCGTAGATCTGCCCTCAGAGTGTGAACCTCAGCTCCCCAAGTATCAGTGGATGCTTTTTGGGACACTAACACCAGTGACTTTGCTACAATTATCTATAAATCTACCACTGGTTTGCCGACACAACAACCTGCAAACATTAAGGATTCCTGTTTAAACAGATGTTCACACAGACGCCCTAACGACATTACCTGATCCGGTAACCTGAAACTCCTGCAAACCTTTTGAAGGTACATAGTTTCAGTAACTCCACGGAAAATTGCTCATAACACTTCAGGACTCCTGACCTTTGAAGAATACCAACCGCTGGTAAACAATCCGGCGAAGAAAAACTATAGCCACCCAAAGTACAGATTTTGAGACTCCTGCAAGACCTCACGGAGAAAAAAGCCACAATCTCCAAAAAGGGGTAAATAGTCTCATTATTTTACAAGAAACACTGTTTCTAATAGACACTTAATCCCTGCAAACTCCTGTAAAATCTAAGGAGACACATGGTATCTGTTTCTAAAAAGAGACATTCTTACCTCCGCTTCAGCTTTACAATATAAACAACTTTGGCAGTTTCACAATAAAAAAGAAACATCTTGTTTATTTAAGAGCCGAAAGAGCTTTTACTCAAATCCACATTACAACAGTTTTATAAGGATTACCATCTAACTGAACATCGCTACTAATTTCAGCGGCACTAGTTTTTTTGTTCTGATTCTTTTCATCCATTATAAAGGCTGAGCACTTTCAACCAATCAGACATCTCATATTACGATATTTGTTAACCGATCATTGGATACCCCATCTGATTGTGAGTAACTTATATGCAGCCGCACTCAAAATATCAAAAATTCCACTATACTAAGGGTGTTTTCAATTGCAAATATTTATAAAACGGAGCTCCAGAAATAATGAGACTTTTTTCACATATCTACCTTTTACGTAGTTGAATTGCAGTGAACATTTACTCCATTGCAAATATTATTTTAAAATATTATTCTAAGATATCTTGTTCGGTTGCAATTAGGCAAATTGTTTTATATATTTTATATCTGTATTATATTAAATTGTATTGTTAGCAAGGTATTAGAGCTCTTTACCATTTTTAATGATTTAATGTTTTCTCTGATGTGATTTGACCTCATTCTAGCATCATTATTAAATATTTTAAATATACTCATCTCTATACGCTTATTATTATTATTTGCATTTTCCATTCAACAAACCACGAATTTGCACATTCTTTTTATAACACTGTTTTTTTTTCTAACACCTGAGATCTCATATCTTTGATCCCTTATTAATTTTTTTGAGCATTTTTTAAAAATACGTTTTATTAGATGGTGTTATAGCTATACTTTATAATGATGTGATGTGTTTTGTGACACTTTTTTGTTTTGCAAAACAGTTAACCACAGCTCTGAGGACTCGCTAAACCGACGAGCATTAACTTCATTTACGATCGTGTTTACTTTCAACTTGTAATACGAGCGAAAAACCCTATGCGCTCAAAAACCTGATTGCGCATAACTGTTATTGCTCCACTTGTAATCCGGCCCTAAATTAATGGTGTAAACAAATATACTTTCTAGTGTTTTCAAGGAATAATTTTTATTTATCCAAAATACTAAATCAAAATATAATAAAATGTCAGGAAGAATGATAGAAATAAAAGCAGTTTATGACTTTAACATCCCTTGTAAACATTTTCTAAAGCTTATTTACAACATGTTCACAATGAAAGATCATTAAAAGGATCAAAGCTCTATTGTATGAGGATAAACTAAAAATCCAGAGGCACAGTAAACTAATTACAATTTGCAATTGTATTCATAAATGTTCAGGAAATAGTTATGCTGATCTCAATATATCGTTATCATTTACTCTTAATTATGTGGTAATTATGATACATGATTATTTTCTAAATTAAATTATTGGTTTTAAGATGTTTGTATGCATCAATTAAATTAACTGCTCCTGGTTTTGCTAATAAAATTTAATACTTGGAAAATTAAATTTAATCAGTTTGCATTTGACGGAATTAAATGGATTGTGTATTTTTGAAGGTGTATGACGCAGTCTTGGCATAATTAGCAATTTAGCTATGGAATAAAAAGAAATTAACTTGATGCTATAGAGAAAAATTAAAATTCAATGAAATGACATGCTTACAGAACATGAAAACACATAATTTTAGTTGAAAACATGTTTTTAGTTAATACAGAAGGAATGCTTCTGTAAGATAATAGAAAATCAAGACTAAAGAATACATGTAAAATGTTACAATTGGACAAAAAATATACGCTAGGAAATAAGTTGATTTAAACTGCCATGACAATTCTTCTTATTTTGCAATTCTATTCATCCCTATGCTCACAGACCAATATACCAATGTCCCATTGTACAAAATCTATGACTTGTGTGACACCATGCATATGTTTAATTTATAAAAACAAGCTGCAAAGTCAATCAACGTTAGACGTTTTATTTAAAAGCATAAAAACATTAAAACATTTATTTTGTCTCTAATTATTATTACATAGGAGACTATTCTGAAAACAACTAAAGCAAAAGTACAAAATTAAAGGATTTTATTCTAGAATATTCATTTATTGGTAGATTTTCAGATCACTAAGGTTGTTACTGCTAATAACAACAGGTTTACAACAGTAGCAAACAGTAAACCGTCTTCCTGGCCGGGCCCGCATCTTCACCAGCATCAGTAGCAGTACTTTTGTGTGAGAGGCCCAACTCACCACAACCCCTTACTTTGTCACTGCAAGTTAAACACAGCAACTGAGCAGTAGCTTGCAGTAAGAGAGCAATGAGACTAAACTGAATAGCTGAACTCTCTCTAGTAATTTGATCAGCACCAATAAGCAAAAGAACAAATAAGTCCTAAATTGTTCCTGTAAACTTATAAATCTCAGATGCCAAAGGAAGACATTCCTTTGTAAAAGTTTAGTCTTGGTTTCCAGATGAAGAAGAACTCACATAGGTGACTTAAATGCAGATCTCTTTAAAGCATCCAAGGTAATAAAGCACTGGTAAAGCAGGTAACAGCAGCAACAGTGCAATGAAAATAGTCAATTCAAAAGCACACTGCAAATCACTATGCTCAGGAAGGAAATAAGGCAATTCAAAGTTATACAGTCCAGATCAAAGCCGCTAAGTCAAATACTAAGTCAGTCCAAACTAAAGGATTAATACAGACGTAAAGTCAGGGGAAGCCAAACTTAAACCAGTATATCCAAATTACAAACTAACAGAGTAAGACGTCAAAACGCTCAATACACAAGCAGAACCATGCTGCAAACCTGAAGATTTTAAAGACCACTTCAATTAAAGAAACACTCATGTAAAAATTATCTTTTGTGATTCAGATAGAGCAGTAGTTTTTAGGACACTTTCCAATTTACTTCCATTATCAAAATTTGCACAGTCTTTTTATATTCACACTTTCTGGGGAACAAGATCCTACTGAGCATGTGCACAAGCTCACATGGTATACATATACTAGTCTGTGATTGGCTGATGTCTGTCACATGATACAGGGGGTCAGAAAATGGGATAAAAAATAAATTTGTTAGAAAAAAACTACTGCTTATTTGAAATTTAGAGTAGGTGTTAAATCATTGTCTTTTTATTATTGTGAGGGTCTGATTATCTGGAAGATAAGTAAACAGTAAGGTGCACCTCAACTGCAGAGTTAGTATGTTTTGTTTTACGGTGTCTGCAGGTCGGATGGTAGGAGGAATAGTTTGTGCAGCATTCCAGCACTTGTTTGGCTTGCATAAGGCAGAGGAGCTAGAAGATTTCTTAGCTAGTGCGGTAGCTTTGGCATGTAACGTCACCGCAAGTCTCCAGCAGCATTTTCAGTTTCTGAATGAGAGCTGAGAGCGGCTTGTAAAAGGTGAAGACTAGAGGGAAAAAAGACAGGTGATCGATCTGACAGATCAGGTGGTTATGGAATACTGTTTGCTCAGGATAGAGTAGACATTTTAGGATTTACAAATAACTATAGCTTTCCAAGTTCTACTTGATATTAGCAACAGGCTTGTCGAAGTTCCTTCCAGGATAGGTAGAAAAATTACCAAGCAAAGAGGTAATTTATACTGGAAGTAGGTATTAAAGCCCTCCTACTAGTTAAAGGTGTATGAGCATACTCATAACATTACAGTACACCCTCTTCGAAGGAGCAGCTCCACGGCTCAAGGTCATGATCGATCAGGATTCTGTCTATGAAACAGCGAGACCAATCTGGGAGTGGAGATGTTAGCAACAGGCTCCCAGAAGTCATCATCATGTCCATAACCTTTCCAGTGTATGAGGTACTGGAGAGTACCACGGAATCTTCTTGAGTCAATTATTGAGTGTATCTTGTATTCAATGTCAGGGTCGATGACAGTTTATAGTGGAGCATCTGAAGTTCCCTGATCCCGGACAGCACGATAAGGCTTTATTAACAAGACAAGAAAGGTTGGGTGTATTCTCAGATTATAGGCTGTTGCAATTTTCCTGCAATTTGATTAAGGACATTGAGAATTGGGAAAGGTTTGATGAAAAGGCTGGAGAGTTTCTTGGTTGGAGTTGGTAGTTTAAGGTTACGGGTAGATAACCAGCAAGATCACCAACAGAATAGGCAGGAGGTGGACGTTTGTTCTTGTCGTAATACTTTTTTTGTAATCTTTTAGCTTGCTTAATGTTTTCGTGAACTAGGGCAAAGTTATCCGAGATGGAGTTTACCATGTCATTGACGATCGGACAGGAGTTTTCCATGTGAGGTATAAAGTTAAAGGTAGGGTGGAAGCCATAGTTAGTAAAGAAGAGAGTTTGTTTAGTTGAAGAATGAACTGCATTATTATATGCAAACTACGCATAAGGTATAGACTGGGACCAGAGGTGTTGTTTGGAAAAAGCACCTCAAATACTGTTCCAACCACTGGTAAGATCTTTCTATCTGCCCGTTAGTCTGTGGGTGGAACAAAGTATTTAACCTTTGCTTAATACCTAATGTTTTACAAAGTTCCTTCCAAAATTTGCTAGTAACCATGGTCCGAAGTAATTGAACTGGGTAAACCATGGTGTTTGAAGACACTATTAATTAACAGTTGAACAGTGTCAGATGCAGTAGGGAGTTTATTAAACGGAATGAAGTGAACCATCTTACTGAATAAATCAATAATAACAAGAATTGTGTGGTTGTTATCTGATCTAGGAAGGTCAATGATGTAATCTACAGCTATTTCCTTCCATGGTCTGTTTAGAACTGGTAGGGGAAGCAACAGTCCATAAGAGTGTTTCCTATCACTTTTTGAAGTAGCACATGTTTTACATGAGTTTACATGTTCAGTTGTGTCTTTAGTAAGTGTAGGCCACCAGAATGATCTATTGAGTAGATGTAAGGTTTTGTGTAGTCCTGGATGACCTGTTAGGGGGAATTCATGAACTGAGTTTAGAACCAGTTGTCGTAATGAGGGTGGTATATACAGTTTATTGTCATGGTAAAATAACCCGTCACTGTGCTTTGCAAGTTTGGATAAGGGTTTGTTTGTCAGCCGATTGGTTATTTTTAACGAAAGTAGTGTTATCAATCGCAAATCCTAGAATATTGTTCCTTGGAATGATGGATTCTTCAGTGGAAGTGATTGGAGGTTTTTCATGCAATCGAGATAAGGCATCTGCCTTTCCATTCTTATTTGCTGGTCTGTATGTGATAATGTAGTTGAATCTTGAGAAGTATAGATTCCACCTCACTTGTCTGACTGATAAAGTTCTGTTTGACTTTAATTATCGCAGATTTCTATGGTCGGTGTATATGATAATTGGTAGTGTTGTACCTTCTAAGAGGTGTCGCCAGTGTTCTAATGATATTCTTATTGCCAGTAACTCCTTTTCCTCTATAGTGTAGTTCACTTCAGGGGGTGTAATTACCCTTGAATAAAAGTCTACTGGGTGGAGAGGTTGAGTGAGAGTTTCTCTTTTGGATAACACAGCTCCGACAGCAAATCTGACGAGTCTACTTTGAGGACGTATTGCAGGTTAGGATTCGGAAAACGCAGGATGGGGGCTGAAGTAAATTTATCCTTGAGTATATAAAAACTCTTTGCATAGCGTTTGACCAAGAGAATTTAACAGTATTTCTGGTTAAGTTGGTAAGAGGCTTGGTTAATGCAGCAACATTTTTTATAAACATTCTATAAAAGTTTTTGAAACCCATGACTTTTTGTATATCTCTTTTGAACCTTGGTGTTGGCCAGTCTTAGATGGATTGAACTTTATTATCTTCCATATTAATTCCTCTAGGTGTAATCTGATAGCCTAAGAAAGTGATTTCATCCAGAATTAAAAATGCATTTCTCAGGCTTAGCATAGAGATTATTACTTCTGAGCCTGGATAGAACAATGCGTACATGTTCTATGTGTTCTGGTAGAGTTCTGGGATAAATCAAAATATCATTGAGATAATTCACAAGAAATATGTCTAATATATCTATTAATATGTCATTTATCAAATGTTGGAAGGTAGCTGGGGCATTACCTAGGCCAAATCGCATGACAGTGTACTCAAACAATACGTACCGTGTACGGAGCGCTGTCAGCTATTCATCCCTGGATCTGATCCTGATAAGATTGTATGCTCCCCTGAGATCTGAGATTTAGTGAAGAATTTGGCACCTTGTAATCTCTTGATAAGATCTGGTATAAGGGGAAATGGATATTGTTTTTTTATAGTTCTTTTGTTCAACTCTCTGTAGTCGACTATAGGTCTTAATGAATTATCTTTGTTTTTAACAAAAAAATCCCTGCTCAAGCTGGAGAGGTAAATGGTCTAATAAATCCTTTTCTCAAGTTATCATCTATATATCTTTTTAGATGTTCTAACTCAGGCTTTGCGAGGGGGAAGATATGACCACATGGAATGTCTGCACCTAGTAGAAGTTCAATAGGGCAGTCATATTTCCTATGTGGGGGTAGGTTCTCTGACTCTTTTTTATCAAAGACGTCAGAGAAGTCTATGTACTCCTGAGGAAACTGAAATTGTGTGGTTTGTAAGAGTGGTAATGAAGGATAAGAAGTATGAAGGCAGTAGTCAGATTTCAGTTCTACAGAGTTGAACAAATTGCCCAACAAATTTGTGGTTTATGCAAAGTGAGCCATTTTAACCCTAATATGAGAGGAAAGATGGGAGAGGGAATAACATCAAAGGTCAGGAATTTGCAATGATGTGTTTGAGTATGGGTATAGTTTCTTATGTGACGGGACCAGAGGATATTACATTACCATCAATAACACACCAAAATATAGGTGTTCTGTGCTTGTCTTGGGAACTGGAGGAGTAGTAGTATAAGTGGAAACATTTTTTGCAGGAGGGTCATACAGATTTTTTTCCTGTCTTCTCTCTCTAAGACGCCAATCTAATGTTATACTGAGATTTATCAATTCAGGTAGATCTGTACGTGCAAGCTTATCTTTTAGAGCATCTGAAAGGCCCAGGCGAAATTGATTTCTCAGTGACAAGTCATTCCATTGACTATCTTTTGCCCATTTCTTAAAGTCAGTTATATATTCTTCTACTGGTCGTCTGTTTTGCTTCAGAGACCTCATGGCTGTTTCAGCTGTTCATTGTTTATAGGGGTCTTCATACAACTGAGCTAGGGCTTTAAAGAAAGAATCTAGGGAATCCAAGATTGAATCATTAGATTCAAAATAAGTGTTTGCCCACATGCAAGGTTCACCTCTAAGGTAGGAAATTGTTGTAAGGACTTTAGAACGATTAGTGGGGAAGGTGTTAGGTTTTAATGAAAAAATAAAATAAATTGGGACCTATCGACATAGAACTTCTCAGGGGAACTTACTTGGGGTTCATTTGATTGAGTCTTAGGGGTCAATTTATCAAGCCCAGAAACAGAAACAGACCGCTGCTCCATAACCTGTCCGCCTGTTCTGAGGCGGCGGACAGAAATCAACCCGATCTGCTGGTGCAATGATAAATGCCGACTGCGTATGTTCTCTGCATTTATCGATGTGCGGTGGACATGGTACGCTACATCGTATTATGTCCATCCGCACTATCATAAATTGACCCTTTAGCCTCTACTACATCCTTTATGTATGACTTTAAAGTATCATTCTCTTGTTTTAGACTCCTGAGACCATCACTTAGCATATCAACTCTCTGTGTGAGAGTCTGTACGTGGTTCACTAACTCTGTTGGACCATTTAAAAGGTCTTGGTAATATTGTGAGGGTCTAATTATCTAGAAGATAAGATAAACAGTAATGTGTACCTCAATTGTAGAGTTAGTATGTTTTTTTTTAAATATGGGGTTTGTTGCATATTGGTTACTGTGAGATGAACATTAACTACTTCTATAAGTAAAATGTTTAAGTACATCAATCAAACAGCAAACACTAACGGCTAGATTTAGAGTTGGGCGGTAGCCGTCAAAACCAGCATTAGAGGCTCCTAATGCTGGTTTTTACCGCCCTCTGGTATTTGGAGTCAGTCAGGAAAGGGTCTAACGCTCACTTTGCAGCCGCGACTTTTCCATACCGCAGATCCCCCTACGCCATTTGCGTATCCTATCTTTTCAATGGGATCTTCCTAACGCCGGTATTTAGAGTCGTGGCTGAAGTGAGCGTTAGAAATCTAACGACAAAACTCCAGCCGCAGAAAAAAGTCAGTAGTTAAGAGCTTTCTGGGCTAACGCCGGTTCATAAAGCTCTTAACTACTGTGCTCTAAAGTACACTAACACCCATAAACTACCTATGTACCCCTAAACCGAGGTCCCCCCACATCGCCGCCACTCTATTAAAATTTTTTAACCCCTAATCTGCTGACCGCACACCGCTGCCACCTACGTTATCCCTATGAACCCCTAATCTGCTGCCCCTAACACCGCCGACCCCTATATTATATTTATCAACCCCTAATATGCCGCCCCCAACGTCGCCGCTAACTACCTACACTTATTAACCCCTAATCTGCCGACCGGACCGCGCCGCTATTATAATAAAGTTATTAACCCCTAATCTGCCTAACTCCTGCCTCAATAACCCTATAATAAATAGTATTAACCCCTAATCTGCCCTCCCTAACATCGCCGACACCTAAATTCAAGTATTAACCCCTAATCTGCTGATCGGAGCTCACCGCTACTCTAATAAATTTTTTAACCCCTAAAGCTAAGTCTAACCCTAACACCCCCCTAAGTTAAATATAATTTAAATCTAACGAAATAAATTAACTCATTAAATAAATTATTCCTATTTAAATCTAAATACTTACCTGTAAAATAAACCCTAATATAGCTACAATATAAATTATAATTACATTGTAGCTATTTTAGGATTTATATTTATTTTACAGGCAACTTTGTAATTATTTTAACCAGGTACAATAGCTATTAAATAGTTAATAACTATTTAATAGCTACCTAGTTAAAATAATTACAAAATTACCTGTAAAATAAATCCTAACCTAAGTTACAATTAAACCTAACACTACACTATCAATAAATAAATTAAATAAACTACCTACAATTATCTACAATTAAACCTAACACTACACTATCAATAAATTAATTAAATAAAATACGTACAAATAAATACAATTAAATAAACTAACTAAAGTACAAAAATAAAAAAGAACTAAGTTACAAAAAATAAAAAAATATTTACAAACATTAGAAAAATATTACAACAATTTTAAACTAATTACACCTACTCTAAGCCCCCTAATAAAATAACAAAGCCCCCCAAAATAAAAAAATGCCCTACCCTATTCTAAAATTAAAATAGAAAAGCTCTTTTACCTTACCAGCCCTGAAAAGGGCCCTTTGAGGGGCATGCCCCAAAGAATTCAGCTCTTTTGCCTGTAAAAAAACCCATACAATACCCCCCCCAACATTACAACCCACCACCCACATACCCCTAATCTAACCCAAACCCCCCTTAAATAAACCTAACACTAAGCCCCTGAAGATCTCCCTACCTTGTCTTCACCACACCGGGTCCCGATCTGTCCAGAAGAACCTCCGATGTCTTGATCCAAGCCCAAGCGGGGGGCTGAAGAGTGACGTCCATCCTCGGGCTGAAGTCTGGATCCAAGCGGCGGCTGAAGAAATCCATCATCGGGCTGAAGTCTTGATCCAAGCAGGCGCTGAAGAAGTCCATAATCGGGATGAAGTCTTCTATGAAGCAGCATCTTCAATCATCTTTCTTCCGGAGCCATCATCTTCCAGCCGACGCGGAACATCCTCTTCTACCGATGCCTACTCGCCGATTGACGGTTCCTTTAAATGACGACATCCAAGATGGCGTCCGTCGAATTCCGATTGGCTGATCCGATTGAGCTCGCATTCTGTTCCGATCAGCCAATAGAATGCAAGCTCAATCTGATTGGCTGATTCCATCAGCCAATCAGAATTTTCCTACCTTAATTCCGATTGGCTGATAAAATCCTATCAGCCAATCGGAATTCGACGGACGCCATCTTGGATGACGTCATTTAAAGGAACCGTCATTCGGCGAGTATGTGTCGGTAGAAGAGGATGTTCCGCGTCGGCTGGAAGATGATGGCTCCGGAAGAAAAAAGATTGAAGATGCTGCTTCATAGAAGACTTCATCCTGATTATGAACTTCTTCAGCGCCCGCTTGGATTAAGACTTCAGCCCGATGATGGATTTCTTCAGCAGCCGCTTGGATCCAGACTTCAGTCCAAGGATGGACGTCACTCTTCAGCCCCCCGCTTGGGCTTGGATCAAGACATCGGAGGCTCTTCTGGACAGATCGGGACCCGGTGTGATGAAGACAAGGTAGGGAGATCTTCAGGGGCTTAGTGTTAGGTTTATTTAAGGGGGGTTTGGGTTAGATTAGGGGTATGTGGGTGGTGGGTTGTAATGTTGGGGGGGGTATTGTATTTTTTTTTTACAGGCAAAAGAGCTGAATTCTTTGGGGCATGCCCCGCAAAGGGCCCTTTTCAGGGCTGGTAAGGTAAAAGAGCTTTTCTATTTTAATTTTGGAATAGGGTAGGGAATTTTTATATTTTGGGGGGCTTTGTTATTTTATTAGGGGCTTAGAGTAGGTGTAATTAGTTTAAAATTGTTGTAATATTTTTCTAATGTTTGTAAATATTTTTTTATTTTTTGTAACTTAGTTCTTTTTTATTTTTTGTACATTAGTTAGTTTATTTAGTTGTATTTATTTGTAGTATTGTATTTAATTAATTTATTGATAGTGTAGTGTTAAGTTTAATTGTAGATAATTGTAGGTAGTTTATTTAATTTATTTATTGCTAGTGTAGTGTTAGGTTTAATTGTAACTTAGGTTAGGATTTATTTTACAGGTAATTTTGTAACTATTTTAACTAGGTAACTATTAAATAGTTCTTAACTATTTAATAGCTATTGTACCTGGTTAAAATAAATACAAAGTTGCCTGTAAAATAAATATTAATCCTAAAATAGCTACAATATAATTATTCGTTATATTGTAGCTATATTAGGGTTTATTTTACAGGTAAGTATTTAGCTTTAAATAGGAATACTTTATTTAATAAGAGTTAATTTATTTCGTTAGAATAAAATTATATTTAACTTAGGGGGGTGTTAGGGTTAGGGTTAGACTTAGCTTTAGGGGTTAATACATTTATTAGAGTAGCGGTGAGCTCCGATCTGCATATTAGGGGTTAATACTTGAAGTTAGGTGTCGGCGATGTTAGGGAGGGCAGATTAGGGGTCTACGCTCCTTTTTTGGAGCCTAACACAGCCATTCTGTGAACTCTAAATACCAGCGGTATTTAAAAGGTGCGGGAGAAAAAAAGCACGCGTATCTAACGCACCCCTTTGGCCACAGAACTCTAAATCTAGCCATAAGGCTGCCCCTGTGATATTACACTGAATGATTGCAGCAGTGTTTATCAGAGTCTTAAACCGTGTTAGTGAGGAAAAGATTGGCTTATAAGCATTTGTAAGAATAGTGTAGGAACACTCCATTTATAAGGCTAACTGTACAGAGATTGATAGCATAAACTTGAAGTATTTCAGTGGTAAAGTCATAAGTTATGCATAACACAGAAACTAATATTATTAAAAGCTTGAAGCTTACGGTGTCTACAGGTCGGATGGTAGCACTTGTCTGACTTGAATAAGACAGAGGAGCTAGAAGATTTCTTAGCTAGTGCGATAACTTTGGAGTGTGACGTCATTGCAAGTCTCTGGCAGTGTTTCCGATTTCTGAATGAGAGCTGAGAGCAGCTTGTAAAAGGTGAAGGCTAGAGGGGAAAAAAGACAGGTGATCGATCTGACAGATCGGGCGGTTATGGAATATTGTTTGCTCAGGATAAAGTAGATGTCTCAGGATTTACAAATAACTATACAGGGAGTGCAGAATTATTAGGCAAGTTGTATTTTTGAGGATTAATTTTATTATTGAACAACAACCATGTTCTCAATGAACCCAAAAAAACTCATTAATATCAAAGCTGAATAGTTTTGGAAGTAGTTTTTATTTTTTTTTTAGTTATAGCTATTTTAGGGGGATATCTGTGTGTGCAGGTGACTATTACTGTGCATAATTATTAGGCTAGTTAACAAAAAACAAATATATACCCATTTCAATTATTTATTTTTACCAGTGAAACCAATATAACATCTCAACATTCACAAATATACATTTCTGACATTCAAAAACAAAACAAAAACAAATCAGTGACCAATATAGCCACCTTTCTTTGCAAGGACACTCAAAAGCCTGCCATCCATGGATTCTGTCAGTGTTTTGATCTGCTCACCATCAACATTGCGTGCAGCAGCAACCACAGCCTCCCAGACACTGTTCAGAGAGGTGTACTGTTTTCCCTCCTTGTAAATCTCACATTTGATGATGGACCACAGGTTCTCAATGGGGTTCAGATCAGGTGAACAAGGAGGCCATGTCATTAGATTTTCTTCTTTTATACCCTTTCTTGCCAGCCACGCTGTGGAGTACTTGGACGCGTGTGATGGAGCATTGTCCTGCATGAAAATCATGTTTTTCTTGAAGGATGCAGACTTCTTCCTGTACCACTGCTTGAAGAAGGTGTCTTCCAGAAACTGGCAGTAGGACTGGGAGTTGAGCTTGACTCCATCCTCAACCCGAAAAGGCCCCACAAGCTCATCTTTGATGATACCAGCCCAAACCAGTACTCCACCTCCACCTTGCTGGCGTCTGAGTCGGACTGGAGCTCTCTGCCCTTTACCAATCCAGCCACGGGCCCATCCATCTGGCCCATCAAGACTCACTCTCATTTCATCAGTCCATAAAACCTTAGAAAAATCAGTCTTGAGATATTTCTTGGCCCAGTCTTGACGTTTCAGCTTGTGTGTCTTGTTCAGTGGTGGTCGTCTTTCAGCCTTTCTTACCTTGGCCATGTCTCTGAGTATTGCACACCTTGTGCTTTTGGGCACTCCAGTGATGTTGCAGCTCTGAAATATGGCCAAACTGGTGGCAAGTGGCATCTTGGCAGCTGCACGCTTGACTTTTCTCAGTTCATGGGCAGTTATTTTGCGCCTTGGTTTTTCCACACGCTTCTTGCGACCCTGTTGACTATTTTGAATGAAACGCTTGATTGTTCGATGATCACGCTTCAGAAGCTTTGCAATTTTAAGAGTGCTGCATCCCTCTGCAAGATATCTCACTATTTTTGACTTTTCTGAGACTGTCAAGTCCTTCTTTTGACCCATTTTGCCAAAGGAAAGGAAGTTGCCTAATAATTATGCACACCTGATATAGGGTGTTGATGTCATTAGACCACACCCCTTCTCATTACAGAGATGCACATCACCTAATATGCTTAATTGGTAGTAGGCTTTCGAGCCTATACAGCTTGGAGTAAGACAACATGCATAAAGAGGATGATGTGGTCAAAATACTCATTTGCCTAATAATTCTGCACTCCCTGTAGCTTTCCAGGTTCTACTTGATATTAGCAACAGGCTTGTCAAAGTTCCTTCAGGATAGGTAGAAAAATTACCAAGCAAAGACGTAATTAGGAGGCAGGCATTTATACTGGAAATAGGTATATATAATAGACCTCCTACTAGTTAAAGGTGTATGAGCATATTCATAATATTACAATTATGCACTTGTTAATTATGCAATTCTACTGCATTAAGTGGTCCTTTAAGGCCTAACTGATCTTATAGGCCACCTTAAAGGTGCAGCATGCCTTTCTGCAGCAGGGAGAGAAATCACTCTCTTAGACATGTGTCTGATAGGACCACAACCCTGTATCTTTCAAAGGCATTGATGAAGTTCTTGGAACAATTAAGGATTGTTGAATTATTTTCTTGCTGTTGAGATATTCAGATAAGTGTCTTTCCTTTGAGAAAGAAATATCCATGGAAATTGTTGCTTGAAAAATGGAAAATATCACATGATTACTTCAAATGAGCAAGCAACTTTAATTTAGTAAACCTCTACTTTCAGACCACAGTTCCATTAAATTCCTGTATTAAAGGGATCTTAATAACATAGGTAGAATTTAACCTGATGCTCTTAAAAAGCCAAATTTAGAATATCACGCACAATGACGTATTCCACCATAGAAATAAATGGAGCAAGTGAAGTGGGAAAAAAACTAAACCCGATCGCACACCTATTTGATGGTATTTTGGTACAATATATATCTATACTGATATGAATATGTATGTGTGTTATATATATATATATATATATATATATATATATATATATATATATATACATAATTATATATAGGTATAGATATATACAGATATACAGTACAACCCCAACAGATTTGTCAGAAAAGCTTTACTTAACTTTCAGAAACAACATATTCTATCGGACACTATACTACAAAACACTCCTACAAATGCAGGCCATTGGTTGCAAACAAGATTTGTTAATTTGCCTCCACAACAAAGTATTTTTCATAACAAATTCATTCAAGGCCATGTTGCAAGAATAAATACACCCCAATGAAAGTTAAGCTAAAGTTAAATGTCTGAAAACAAATTCCTAATTAACAAGAATTCAACTACAGGTGAGTCTAATTATTCATTAAACAGGTATCCAGCAGACAGTTGATTATAAAATGGTGTTTCTTACCAAACACACAAGGCCTGAGAAAGAAGATAATTTTTTTACGCAAGAAGGCTACAAGAAGATAAGCAAAGATTTAATTATCAGTCAGAATACTGTAGCAAAAGTGATACAAAAATGCAACAAAGATGGAAATGCAACCATCTCACAGAGATGTCCAGGCCATCCACGGAAGTTAACACCTCGACAGGAGCATCTTCTGATGAGAAGGGTTTAAGAAAATCGCCATGCAAGTTCACTGCAGTTAGTTAAACAAGTAGAAAGCCAAACTGGCTTACACTGCAGAGGAATGGCATGCATGGGTGTCATCCACAAAGAAAGCCTCTCCTAAAGCCCATGCACAAAAAAGCCCTCCAAGAATTCGCCAGGACACATGCTGAAAAAGACGAAGACTACTGGGACTCTGTATTCTGGAGTGATGAGACAAAGATAAATATTTTTGGAACTGATGGCTTCAAAACTGTATGGTGTTGCGAAGGTGAGGAGTACAATGAAAAATGCATGGTCCCTATAGTGAAACATGGTGGTGGCATTGTCCTTCTGTGGGGCTGCATGAGTGCTGCTGGTGTCGGGGAGCTGCATTTTATTGATGGTATCATGAATTCCCAGATGTACTGATCTATATTGAAAGAGAAGATGCTACCATCACTCCGCGCCCTTGGTCATCATGCAGTTTTCCAACATTAAGATGATCCAAAACACACATCTAAGGCCAATGTTTCATTTCTGAAGAAGAACAGGGTGAAAGGGATGCAGTGGCCAAGTATGTCTCCTGATCTGAACCCAATTGAACACCTATGGGGAATTCTTAAGAGACAAGTTGAGCATCACTCTCCATCCAGCATCCAGGCCCTAAAAGACGTTGTTTTTGAAGAATGGAAAAATATAGATGTTGCAATATGTAGCCAACATGTTCATTCCATGCCATGACCTATGGAGGTCATACAAAATACTAGATGTATTATTTTTTGTTGTGGGGTGTATTTTGTAATATTGTATTTTGTAATTCTGGAAATTGTTCTTGTGTTCATTGAGATATTGATTAAAATCTTACTTTTCAAAAGGGGTGTACTAATTTATGCTGAACACTTTATATAGTAATCTATTTATAAATACCTAGAACATATTTACCTATGTGAAGATCATTGGTATGTGAAATATTTACTGTAAATACACAGTATGGTACTTTATTAAATATGAATATTGCATAAATATGTTTTTACATGTCTTCATCTACTTAAATGCAAAGGGCTTCAATGCACTTATATGTATATATATGTACATTTATATTTATGTGTTTATATATGTCTGTAAATACATTTATACACACATATAAATAAATATGTACACACATATAAGACATATATATATATATATATAAATATATATATACTGTGTATATATATCTTTAGACATGTATGTGTATGTATGTAGCCTGCCTGAAACCTCATATCTTTGAGCCCTTATAACTTTTTTGTGCAATATTTTTTTTTGTTCATTTTTATTAGATGGTGTTATTATGAGTGTAACTGTACGTTGTAATGTATGTTTGATGTGCTCTGGGACATTTTTTTGTTTCGTGAAACAGTTAACCAGAGCTCTGAGGATGCCGTAATCATTCTAGCGTAAATCGCGACTGCGCTCAAATGATCGCATTTACTTTGAACTTGTAATGCGTGCGCTACACCTGACGCACGCAAACACTGGTGATAAACCCTTTTTCGCTGTAACTGTTAATGCGTCACTTGTAATCTGGCCCTCAGTGTGAAGCTGTGAAGTTGAGAAATTTGTCCCCTCGGCTCTTAGTTCAAAGGGCCCTATTTATGCTCTGGACTACTGTAAATGTCTTGCTTAACTATGGCACTGGACAGTTGTTAAATATTAAAGTCACAAGCATATTATATTCTCTTTGGCCTCAGTACAAGTATAACTTACACAACTTAAGAAGAAACCTTTTATTTTATGTGATTAAATGGGTTTTAGGTTAGCCTGACCATTGCACTAATTTAAAAGGATACTAAACCCAAATGGTTTCTTTCATGATTCAGATAGAGCATGCTGTTTTAACCCCTTAACGACCGAGGACGTGCAGGGTATGTCAGTTAACGACCAAGGACGTACCCTGAACTACACTACAGAAAAAACAAAAACATTTAAGAAAAAAACCCCAAAATGTTTTTTTATTTGCAAACTGGGTACTGGCAGACAGCTGCCAGTACCCAATATGGCCCCCAATAAGGCAGAAGGGGAGGGTTAGAGAGCTGTTTGGGGGGGGGATCAGGGAGGTTGGGGGCTAAGGGGGGGGATCCTGTTCTGTTTGTAAATAATTTCAGTGAGAAACCTAAAGTTTGTGAAAAAGTTGACTATTTTTTTTAATTTGATCGCATTTGGCGGTGAAATGGTGGCATGAAATATACCAAAATGGGCCTAGATCAATACTTTGGGTTGTCTACTACACTAAAGCTAAAATTAACCCTACAAGCTCCCTAATTAACCCCTGCACTGCTGAGCATAATACACGTGTGGTGCGCAGCGTCATTTAGCGGCCTTCTAATTACCAAAAAGCAACGCCAAAGCCATATATGTCTGCTATTTCTGAACAAAGGGGATCCCAGAGAAGCATTTACAACCATTTGTGCCATAATTGCACAAAATGTTTGTAAATGATTTTAGTGAGAAACCTAAAATTTGGAAAAATGTAACGTATTTTTTTATTTGATCGCATTTGGCGGTGAAATGGTGGCATGAAATATACCAAAATGGGCCTAGATCAATACTTTGGGTTGACAACTACACTACACTAAAGCTAAAATTACCCCAAAAAGCTCCCTACATGCTCCCTAATTAACCCCTTCACTGCTGGGCATAATACACATGTGGTGCGCAGTGGCATTTAGCGGCCTTCTAATTACCAAAAAGCAACATCAAAGCCATATATGTCTGCTATTTCTGAACAAAGAGGATCCCAGAGAAAAATTTACAACCATTTATGCCATAATTGCACAAGCTGTTTGTAAATAATTTCAGTGAGAAACCTAAAGTTTGTGAAACAATTTGTGAAAAAGTGAACTTTTTTTTTTTTATTTGATCGCATTTGGTGGTGAAATGGTGGCATGAAATATACCAAAATGGGCCTAGATCAATACTTTGGGATGTCTGCTAAAAAAAAATATATACATGTCAATAGATATTTAGGGATTCCTGAAAGACATCAGTGTTCCAATGTAACTAGCGCTAATTTTGAAAAAAAGTGGTTTGGAAATAGCAAAGTACTACTTGTATTTATTGCCCTATAACTTGCAAAAAAAGCAAAGAACATATAAACTTTGGGTATTTCTAAACTCTGGACAAAATTTAGAAACTATTTAGCATGGGTGTTTTTTTGTGGTTGTAGATGTGTAACAGATTTTGGGGGTCAAAGTTAGAAAAAGTGTGTTTTTTTCCATTTTTTCCTCATATTTTATAAAACATTTTTATAGTAAATTATAAGATATGATGAAAATAATGATATCTTTTGAAAGTCCATTTAATGGTGAGAAAAACGATATATAATATGTGTGGTTACAGTAAATGAGTAAGAGGAAAATTACAGCTAAACACAAACACTGCAAAAATGTAAAAACAGCCTTGGTCCCAAACGGACAGAAAATGGAAAAGTGCTGTGGTCATTAAGGGGTTAAGCAACTTTCTAATTTACTCCTTGGCCCCTAGTTATCAAACCGTCAACCTCAAATATGCTGGAATTCCGCAGCGTATTTGTGGCGAGGCTGATTCGCCTTAGTTATCAAGCCCTAGATACCGGCAAAAGTAGAATTTAGTGACGTAAGCTTCGATCCGCCGGACTCAGTCCGTCACAGATTGATGCTTACGTCACTACAGATGTTCCGCACACAAGTGCAGCACTATCTGACTACTTTTGCTAGTTATCAAAAAACTAGCAGGTACGCTCTGCACTTTTCCGGCCCAGCGTACCTGGTTTTCAAACCGCCGCCCTGGAGGCGGCGGATCCCATAGGAATCAATGGGAGTCTGACCATAGCGAAAGTTCATGTTCGCTGCTGCCAGACATCCCATTGATTCCTATGGGAACTGTCTACACCTAACACTCTAACATGTACCCCGAGTCTAAACACCCCTAATTTGCCCCCCCTACACCACCGCAACTAAATAAAGTTATTACCCCCTAAACCGCCACTCCTGGAGCCCACCGCCACTATAATAAATATGTTAACCCCTAAAACGCCGCTCCCGGACCCCGCCGCCACCTACATTATACCTATTAACCCCTATCCGGCCCCCCCATACCGCCGCCACCTAAAATAAAGTTATTAACCCCTATCCTGCCCCCCTACACCGCCGCCACCTATAATAAATTTATTAACCCCTATCCTGCCCCCCTACACCGCCGCCATGGTAATAAAATTATTAACCCCTAATCTGCCCCCCCTACACCGTCGCCACCTATAATAATACATTTATTATCCCCTAACACCCCCTAACTTAATTATTAATTAAATAAATGTAAATAATATTTCTCTTATTAACTAAATTAATCCTCTTTAAAACTAAATACTTACCTGTAAAATAAACCCTAAGATAGCTACAATATAATTAATAATTACATTGTAGCTATTTTATGATTTATATTTATTTTACAGGTAACTTTGTATTTATTTTAGCTAGTTAGAATAGTTATTAAATAGTTATTAACTATTTAATAACTACCTAGCTAAAAGAAATACAAAATTACCTGTAAAATAAATCCTAACCTAAGTTACAATTAAACCTAACACTACACTATCATTAAATTAATTAAATAAATTAGCTACAAATAACTACAATTAAATTAAATTAAATAAACTAACTAAAGTACAAAAAATAAAAAAAGCTAAGTTACAAAAAAATAAAAAAATAAGTTACAAACATTTAAAAAATATTACATTTTTAAGCTACTTACACCTAATCTAAGCCCCCTAATAAAATAACAAAGCCCCCCAAAATAAAAAAATGCCCTACCCTATTCTAAATTAAAAAGTTACCAGCTCTTTTACCTTACCAGCCCTTAAAAGGGTCTTTTGTGTGGCATGCCCCAAAGAATTCTGCTCTTTTGCCTGTAAAATAAAAATACAACCCCCCCAACATTAAAACCCACCACCCACATACCCCTAATCTAACCCAAACCCACCTTAAATAAACCTAACACTACCCCCCTGAAGATCATCCTACTTTGAGTCGTCTTCAGCCAGCCGACCACCGATGGAACCGAAGAGGAGATCCGGAGCGGCAGAAGTCATCATCCAAGGGGCGCTGAAGAAGTCTTCCATCCGATGAAGTCATCATCCAGGCGGCACTGAAGAGGTCTTCCAACCGGGCGATGTCTTCTTCCAAGCGGCATCTTCAATCTTCTTTCTTCCGGATCCATCTTCATCCCGCCGACGCGGAACATCCTTCTTCCCCTATGGACTAACAACGAATGAAGGTTCCTTTAAGGGACATCATCCAAGATGGCGTCCCTTCAATTCCGATTGGCTGATAGGATTCTATCAGCCAATCAGAATTAAGGTAGGAAAAATCTGATTGGCTGATTGAATCAGCCAATCAGATTGAAGTTCAATCCGATTGGCTGATCCAATCAGCCAATCATATTGAGCTTGCATTCTATTGGCTGTTCCGATCAGCCAATAGAATGCGAGCTCAATCTGATTGGCTGATTGGATCAGCCAATTGAATTGTACTTCAATCTGATTGACTGATTCAATCAGCCAATCAGATTTTTCCTGGATGATGACTTCATCGGATGGAAGACTTCTTCAGAGCCCCTTGGATGATGACTTCTGCCGCTCCGGATCTCCTCTTCGGTTCCATCGGTGGTCGGCTGGCTGAAGACGACTCAAGGTAGGATGATCTTCAGGGGGGTAGTGTTAGGTTTATTTAAGGGGGGTTTGGGTTAGATTAGGGGTATGTGGGTGGTGGGTTTTAATGTTGGGGGGGTTGTATTTTTATTTTACAGGCAAAAGAGCAGAATTCTTTGGGGCATGCCCCGCAAAAGGCCCTTTTAAGGGCTGGTAAGGTTAAAGAGCTGGTAACTTTTTAATTTAGAATAGGGTAGGGCATTTTTTTATTTTGGGGGCTTTGTTATTTTATTAGGGGGCTTAGATTAGGTGTAAGTAGCTTAAAATTGTTGTAATATTTTTTAAATGTTTGAAACTTATTTTTTTTATTTTTTGTAACTTAGCTTTTTTATTTTTTTTATTTTAGTTAGTTTATTTAATTTAATTTAATTGTAGTTATTTGTAGCTATTTTTTTTAATTAATTTAATGATAGTGTAGTGTTAGGTTTAATTGTAACTTAGGTTAGGATTTATTTTACAGGTAATTTTGTATTTCTTTTAGCTTGGTAGTTATTAAATAGTTAATAACTATTTAATAACTATTCTAACTAGCTAAAATAAATACAAAGTTACCTGTAAAATAAATATAAATCCTAAAATAGCTACAATGTAATTATTAATTATACTGTAGCTATCTTGGGGTTTATTTTACAGGTAAGTATTTAGTTTTAAATAGGAATAATTTATTATAGTATAGTGTAGTGTTAGGTGTAATTGTAACTTTTTTTATTTTACAGGTAAATTTCTCTTTATTTTAGCTAGGTAGCTATTAAATAGTTATTAACTATTTAATAGCTATTGTACCTAGTTAAAATAAATTGAAAGTTGCCTGTAAAATACAAATAAATCCTAAGATAGCTACAATATAATTATTATTTATATTGTAGCTATATTAGGGTTTACTTTAAAGGTTAGTATTTAGTTTTAACCCCTTAATGACCACAATGTACCCTGTATGTCACTGGTCGTTAAGGGCTTTTTCAGGACATAATAGCACAAGTCTAGCAAGAACACGCTATTAATGCTCTCCCTCCAGCAGGCTTTGTGGAATAGAGCAGTCTCAATGCTGGTGGCAAGACAGCGCTATAAAACAATCAAGTCCCAAAAAAAGGCCAGTGACATACAGGGTACGTCGCTGGTCCTTAAGGGGTTAAATAGGATTAATTTAGTTAATAAGAGAAATATTATTTAGATTTATTTAATTAATATTTAAGTTAGGGGGGTGTTAGGGTTAGTGTTAGACTTAGGTTTAGGGGTTAATAATTTTATTACATTGGCGGCGGTGTAGGGGGGGCAGGATAGGGGTTAATACATTTATTATAGGTGGCGACGGTGTAGGGGGGGGCAGATTAGGGGTTCATAAGTTTAATATAGGTTTGCGGTGGGGTCCGGGAGCGGCGGTTTAGGGTTTAAACTATTTATTTAGTTGCGGCGAGGTCAGGGATCCGCAGGATAGGGGTTAATAACTTTATTATAGGTGGCGGCGGTATAGGGGGGCAGGATAGGGGTTACTAGGTATAATGTAGGTGGCGGCGGTGTCCGGGAGCAGCGGTTTAGGGGTTAATACATTTATAAGAGTTGCAGCGGGGTCTAGGAGCGGCGGTTTAGGGGTTAAGGACTTTATTTAGTTGCTGGGGGCTCCGGGGGTGCTGGTATAGGGGGTAGTTAGTGTGGGTGCTTAGTGACAGGGGTATCAATAAAGCTGTCAAAAAGCCGAAGAGCAGCGAGATCGGATGAGTGATAACTCTCACAGTCCGCTGCTGATCGCCCCGTACTTGGTGCACAGCTTTTTGACAGCTTTTTTGATAACTTAGGCGAAATTTTTAAGGTCCGCGGTGGCGATGGTAGGCGAGCTTAGGCGGGCGTATTGGACCGGCGAAGGCAGGTAAAGAAGACACGTTGATAACTACCCCCCCATGTATCAATGTTTCTTCATTCTTTTGCTATCTTTATTTAAAAAGAAGGAATGTAAAGCTTAGGAGCCAGCCCATTTTAGGTTCAGTACCCTGGATAGTGCTTACTTATTGGTGGCTACATTTAGACACCAATAAGTAAGCGTAACCCAGGTTCTGAACTGAAAATGGGCGGGTATCTAAGCTTTACATTCCTGCTATTTAAATAAATATAGCAAGAGAACGAAGAAACATTGATAAAATGAGTAAATTAGAAAGTTGTTTAAAATTGCATGCTCTATCTGAATCATGAAAGAAAAAAAATGTGGTTTTAGTGTCCCTTTAACTACTGAATTATACTGGTATGGACTTGATGTATTTTCTTTTTCTGGCTGTTTGATTATTTAAGAAAACTTTGCAAGTCCATTTACTGTAGTTAAAAATAACTTGCTTGGATAATGCTTTAAGCATCAATAAAATCACTAAGCAAGCTTGACATAATTATTTTATGAGTACAACCCATTTGGTTTTCAATGGGTTTTGACTGAAATTAGATTCATGTCACTAACATTATATATTTAAGATTCATTGCAGCATATCTCATTTGTGTGCAGTTCCATTATTTAGTAAGTAGTGAACTTCGAAAGACCTCTGTTTTTTTCGTGTTTACTTACATGAAGTGTTACAGTAGATGAATTATTCACTTTTCATATCTGAAGAAGCATTTAGGGCATCCCTAGGGATGTGCTGAACTAAGAGCAAGTTTATATAAACTAGCTTTATATCTGCAAACTTTATTCTATATAAAAAATGTGCATTATTTTATTACCTCTAATTTGAACTATTTCTGTACTGAACTGAGATACTCATCTCTCATTAGTAATATGGAAATGCCTGTAAAACGCTGAACTTAATATGTAACTCTAAATACAACTTAGTTCTGCTGGGTCCTAAAGCAAATTGTAGGTTAATAAAGATGGAGTTAAACCTTCTCTCTAAGTACATTATATACAGTGTTAAAAACAAAATAATCCAGCGCTTCATAAATAAATGAATAAATGATATCAATGATTAACATTTGATACACATGCAACATTAAAAGGAACAGCTTAAGGTGGACATCCTAAATGATAATTTAAGAATACAGTAAGAACATCACTCAGCAAGTTATTATTTTTCTAATTAATAAAGCAGTCAATGTACAGTTATGACAGTACAAGTATATGTGTATACAGTATATGTTATATGTGTAGCCTGTAATGTATGCATGAACGAGTGGTATATCTTGCACTTTTCTGTTTACTTGGAATGGAACTGTCAGAAACAAAGAAATCAGGATCCGTAAGCTCTACATATATGTATGTAATGGACTAGAAAAATGTGCAGGTATCCATCCAGTTCAGAATCATTAAAGGGACAGTCTAGTCAGAATTAAAGTTTCATGATTCAGATTGGGCATTTCATTTTAAACAAATTTCCAATTTACTTTTATCAAAAAATTAGCTTTGCTATCTTGGCATTCTTAGTTAAAAGCTAATCCTAGGTAGGCTCATATGCTAATTTTTAAGCCCTTGAAGGCCACCTCTTATCTGAATGTATTTTGACAGTTTTTCACAGCTAGAGGGTTATAGTTCACGTGTGCCATATAGATAATATTGTGCTCACGCCATGGAGTTACCTAGGAGTCAGCACTAATTGACTAAAATGCAAGGCTTATGTGGCACCTACAGGCAGGGTTTGGTCCTGAATGAGGATTTCTATACACCTCCACCTATTTGGTAATATGTTTTTTTGAAACAAATGTTTTTTTTTTTACCCAGGCTAGTACGGGAATACCCAGCTTTTTAAATAATTGCTCTGGTAGTTACACATGAGCTTAGTAGTTCACCATCCCATTATGCTCCTGAGAGGAGGTTTATGATTCACCGGTAGACCATAGAAAGGGATCTTTTGTATTCGTGTAACATAGATCAATGGGAATAATTACCCACTTTGTACTGGACTGAGGTTAACAGGATTATAGACTTATTGGGATTTACGTGTATCTGACCTTACCTGCCTATATATCTTTTAACCTAGTTAATGTTGTTTTTAAATGTGTGTTTATATATTTTAAAGTGTTATAAAAAGTTATGTTTTAATATTTTGTCGCTACAATGGTGGGGTGAGACTTTGTTTTGTCTAG
This sequence comes from Bombina bombina, assembly GCF_027579735.1. Taxonomy (NCBI): domain Eukaryota; kingdom Metazoa; phylum Chordata; class Amphibia; order Anura; family Bombinatoridae; genus Bombina; species Bombina bombina. The sequence goes on from NC_069500.1 coordinate 246,560,845, forward strand.
TGAATATTGTTGCTTTTGGTGAGTGCTTTGGGGATGCTACTTATTTTTCTTTTGATTTAATTTAAAATGCAAGTCTGTCAAAAGAACTGAAATAAGGGGGCAGTCTGCAGAGGCTTAGATACAAAGTAATCAAAGAGGTAAAAAGTGTATTAATATAACAGTGTTGGTTATACCAAATTGGGGAATGGGTAATAAAGGGATTATGTATCTTTTTAAATATAAAGATTCTGGAGTAGACTGTCCCTTAAAGAGCCGATAAAGCCATAATTTACAGGAGTGGACTTTTTTGGGGCAGTTGGATAATCTAGAGGCAGTGCATCTTGAATAAAAAATGTGCCATGGATGTTACCCTCACACTTGTAGAATAATGTGTAGTATACAAACAGGTAGAACTTACATTCCAGATTGGGTACTGGATCCTGGTCTTGCACCAAGACCACATAGACAAAAGAAAACTTCAAATAGTGGACCAAATCAAAGATGCTTTACTCACATACTAGGAAGCAAAGAAAGATAAGGCAAAGCAGATCTATGAGCAATAGGCTGTAGAACCATATCAGTACAGTTGTGCAGATGCACTGTGGCCATTGAAGTAGTTAGAAATTACCCCAAGAAGTCTGAGGGAGCTTGACCCTAAAATATTCCTCTCCTCTTCATGGTGGAATCAATTTATTTTCTACCTTTTTGAAATTATTTAGCTAATTTCTCTCCTCACTTGTTTCTACATTTGTGCAAAATAACCAAAAATTATTTTCTATTTTAAAGACCCAAAGTAGGGCTCCATGTACAAAGCAACAGAGGTGGAATTGGAGCCCTTATAGTGCAAGTTTGCTTATACCTTTCTGCCACCTCACCATGAGTTAATTCATTCACATTATGAACAGGCCCTGATGACTGGACATGCAATAGCAGGTGCACTACACAAGGAGTCATTGTGCAATGATAACTGCACTCAGCAGATGAACAGCATTATCTGCCTGCTCACTGCTAAGATGCTTAGACAGGTTTTCTATTTGGGAACAGTGTCTGTTTGTTAGTTAATACATGAGGCCTATACACTCAGTTCACTAAGTTCTATAAGGCCCCATTTATTAATGGCTTGTGCAATGCCACCCCTGCTCGTGTGTGGCTGTAAATGATCCTGATTCCCTCCGTCACACTTAAGGTCTGTAGACCGCAGCTATTTAACTAGTATTTTAGGCTCCCTTGCACAAGGCTAAAATGTTGAGGCCCCAAAGCTGCTTTAGCAGCTTCATAAATGCGTCTCTATGCTTGTGATCTGTCTTATTAATGTCTAGACTTTTATAGTTGGTTGCCAGTCTGGATAGACTGAGTTTATTGCTGGCTAATTAATGTTTTTTAAACCTGCTCGTTTGTTCTTTCGTGGATAGTTAGTCCAAGAACCTTTTCTATCTGAGCCCTATGTTTTTGTTTGTGACTCTCTTACATAAAGTGACAGTAAAGTCAAAATTCAAATTTCAGGATTCATATATAGGGGCCGATTTATTAAGGGCTGAATGGCCCATAATGCTGCTGTTTCCGCACAAGCCTTCAGGCTCGCCGGAAACAGGAGTTAAGAAGCAGCGATCTTAAGACCGCTGCTCCTTAACTCGCCTGCCTCCTCTGAGGCTGCGGACATCAATTCGTCTGATCGAATACGATCGGGTTGATTGACACCCCCTGCTAGCGGCTGATTGGCCGTGAATCTGCAGGGGGCAGCATTGCACAAGCAGTTCACCAGAAGTGCTTGTGCAATGTTAAATGCCGACATTCAGCGATGCAGGGCGGACATGATTTGCTATAGCAAATCATGTCCGCCAGGGTTAGGATAAATCTACCCCATAGTATGCTATTCTAAACAGCTTTCAAATTTACTTCTATTATCTAATTTGTGTCATTCTATTGATAAGCTTTATTGAAAAACATAATTTATGCTTACATGATAAATTTATTTCTCTTGTAGTGTATCCAGTCCACGGATCATCCATTACTTATGGAATATATTCTCCTTCCCAACAGGAAGTTGCAAGAGTCCACCCACAGCAAAGCTGCTATATAGCTCCTCCCCTAACTGCCATATTCAGTCATTCGACCGAAAACATGCAGAGAAAGGAAAAACCATAGTGGTGACTGTAGTTCAAATGAAAAAATTACCTGCCTTAAAGTGACAGGGCGGGCCGTGGACTGGATACACTACAAGAGAAATAAATTTATCAGGTAAGCATAAATTATGTTTTCTCTTGTTAAAGGGACATTCCAGCCAAAAATTTACTTTACATGGATTCATTGTAGTCTTGAATAGAATCATTTTTGTAATATACATGCATTAGCAAAAATGCTTCTAATAAAAGCTATAGCTGTTTCAAATGTGTATTTAAGTATGCACCGTGCACCAGCATTTTAAACACAGCACTTGCTCAGAGAGCCTAAGGTGTTTTTAACATCTGGTAATGACTCAATTTGTTAATTGCTGACATGATACAAGCCCCACTGACTATCTAAACAACTGCAGTATTTAAATTGCCAGTGCTGTGAGAATATCTATTTATACTTCACGTGCACATGCAGAGAAAAATGTTAACACTAAAACAGTGATAACTTTTACTAGAAGCATTTTTGCTAATACATGTATATTGCAAATTTGTTTCTATTCAAAGATGTAATAAATCTATGTGCATTTAAATTTTGACCGGAATGTCCCTTTAAGTGTATCCAGTCCACGGATCATCCATTACTTATGGAATACCAATACCAAAGCTAAAGTACACGGATGATGGGAGGGACAAGGCAGGTACTTAAACGGAAGTTACCACTGCCTGTAAAAAAAAACCTTTCTCCCAAAAATAGCCTCCGAAGAAGCAAGGTATCAAATTTGTTAAATTTGAAAAAGTATGAAGCGCAGACCAAGACTCCGTCTTGTAAATCTGTTCAACAGAAGCCACATTTAAAAAAGGCCCAAGTGAAAACCACAGCTCTAGTAGAATGAGCTGCAATCCCTTCAGGAGGCTGCTGTCCAGCAGTCTCATAAGCTAAATGAATTATGCTTTTTAGCCAAAAAGACAGAGAGGCTGCTGAAGTCTTTTGACCTCTCCTCTGTCCAGAATAGACAACAAACAAGGTGAACGTTTGATGAAAACTGTAGTAGCTTGTAAGTAAAACTTTAAAGCACAAACCACGTCCAATATTGTGTAATAGACGTTCCTTCTTTGAGGAAGGATTAGGATACAAGCATGGAACAACTATCTCTTGAGTGATGTTCTTGTTAGATACCACCTTAGGAAAAAACCCAGGTTGGTACGCAGGACTACCTTATCCGTACGAAGGACCAGATAAGGAGAATCACATTGTAACACAGATAACTTGGAGACTCTACGAGTCGAGGAAATAGCTACCCAAAAGGAACTTTCCAAGATAAAGATTGATATCTATGGAACAAAAAAGGTTCAAACAGAAGTGCTTGTGCAATGTTAAATGCCGACATTCAGCGATGCAGGGCGGACATGATTTGCTATAGCAAATCATGTCCGCCAGGGTTAGGATAAATCTACCCCATAGTATGCTATTCTAAACAGCTTTCAAATTTACTTCTATTATCTAATTTGTGTCATTCTATTGATAAGCTTTATTGAAAAACATAATTTATGCTTACATGATAAATTTATTTCTCTTGTAGTGTATCCAGTCCACGGATCATCCATTACTTATGGAATATATTCTCCTTCCCAACAGGAAGTTGCAAGAGTCCACCCACAGCAAAGCTGCTATATAGCTCCTCCCCTAACTGCCATATTCAGTCATTCGACCGAAAACATGCAGAGAAAGGAAAAACCATAGTGGTGACTGTAGTTCAAATGAAAAAATTACCTGCCTTAAAGTGACAGGGCGGGCCGTGGACTGGATACACTACAAGAGAAATAAATTTATCAGGTAAGCATAAATTATGTTTTCTCTTGTTAAGTGTATCCAGTCCACGGATCATCCATTACTTATGGAATACCAATACCAAAGCTAAAGTACACGGATGATGGGAGGGACAAGGCAGGTACTTAAACGGAAGTTACCACTGCCTGTAAAAAAACCCTTTCTCCCAAAAATAGCCTCCGAAGAAGCAAGGTATCAAATTTGTTAAATTTGAAAAAGTATGAAGCGCAGACCAAGACTCCGTCTTGTAAATCTGTTCAACAGAAGCCACATTTAAAAAAGGCCCAAGTGAAAACCACAGCTCTAGTAGAATGAGCTGCAATCCCTTCAGGAGGCTGCTGTCCAGCAGTCTCATAAGCTAAATGAATTATGCTTTTTAGCCAAAAAGACAGAGAGGCTGCTGAAGTCTTTTGACCTCTCCTCTGTCCAGAATAGACAACAAACAAGGTGAACGTTTGATGAAAACTGTAGTAGCTTGTAAGTAAAACTTTAAAGCACAAACCACGTCCAATATTGTGTAATAGACGTTCCTTCTTTGAGGAAGGATTAGGATACAAGCATGGAACAACTATCTCTTGAGTGATGTTCTTGTTAGATACCACCTTAGGAAAAAACCCAGGTTGGTACGCAGGACTACCTTATCCGTACGAAGGACCAGATAAGGAGAATCACATTGTAACACAGATAACTTGGAGACTCTACGAGTCGAGGAAATAGCTACCCAAAAGGAACTTTCCAAGATAAAGATTGATATCTATGGAACAAAAAAGGTTCAAACAGAACTTCTTGAAGAGCCTTAAGAACCAGGTTTAAGCTCCATGGTGGAGCAACAGTTTTAAACACAGGCTTGGATCTAACCAAAGCCTGACCAAATGCCTGAATGTCTAGAATACCTGCCAGACGCTGGTGCAAAAAAATAGACAGAGTAAAAATCTGTCCCTTTTAAGGAATTAGCTGACAACCCTTTTCTCAAAAACATCTTGGAGAAAAGATAATATCCTGGGAATCCAGGCTTTACTCCATGAGTAACCCTTGGATTCATAACAATCAGATATTTACACCATATCTATGTTCAATTTTCCTAGAGACAGGCTTTCATGTCTGTATTTAGGTATCAATGACTGACTCGGAGAAGCCATGCTTTGATAACATCAAGCGTTCAGTCTCCAGGCAGTCCATCTCAGATTGAATCTATTTAGATGGTTGAAAGGACCCTGAGGTAGAGGGACCTGTCTCAGAAGCAGAGACCGTGATGGAAAGGATGACATGTCCACCAGATCTGCATACCAGGTCCTGCGTGGCTACGCAGGCGCTGTCAAAAACACCAAAGCCCTCTCCTGCTTGGTCTTGACCTCCGAAGGAAATCCCACTCCCCCGGAAGAAAAGTCTGACGACTTAGAAAATCCACCTCCCAGTTCTCAACACCTGGGATATGGATAGCTGATAGACAAGAGTGAGTCTCTGTCCAGTGAATTATTGTAAGACTTCTAACATCACTAGGGAACTTCTGTTCCCCCTTGATGGCTGATGTAAGCCACAGTCATGTATATTGTCCGACTGAGTATGATGTACCTCAGAGTTGCTAACTGAGGCCAAGTCTGAAGAGCATGGAATATCACTCCCAGAATATTTATTAGAAGGAAGGGTCTCCTCCTAAGTCCACTATCCCTGAGCCTTCAGGCAGTTCCAGACTGCATCCCAACCTAAAAGGCTGGCATCCATTGTAACAATTGTCCCATCTGACCTGCGGAAGGTCATACCCTTGGACAGATGGACCCGACATAGTCACCAGAGAAGAGAATCTCTGGTCTCTTGGTCCAGGTTCAACAGGGGGACAAATCTGTGTAATCCCCGTTCCTCTGACTGAGCATGCATAGTTGCAGCGGTCTGAAATGTAGACGTGCAAACGGTACTATGTCCCTTGCCGCTACCTATTAAGCCAATTTCATTCATGTACTGAGCCACCGAAGGGCGTGGATGGGATGAAAAACACGGCAGAAATTTAGAAACTTTGACAACCTGGACTCCGTCAAGTAAATTTTCATTTCTACAGAATCTATCAGAGTCCCTAGGAGGGAAACCCTTGAGATTGGGGATAGAGAACTCTTTCCTTGTTCACTTTCCACCCATGTGATCTCAGAAATGCCAGTACTACGTCCGTATGAGACTTGGCAATTTGGATGTTTGACGCCTGTATCAGGATGTCGTCTAACTAAGGGGCCACTTCTATGCCCCGCAGCCTAAGGACCGCCAAAGCGACCCCAGAACCTCCATAAAGATTCTTGGGGCTGTAGATATCCCAAAGGAAAGAGCTACAAACTGGTAATGCCTGTCTAGAAAGGCAAACCTGAAAAACGAAGGTGATCTTTATGCATCACAATGTGAGGATAAGCATCCTTCAAATCCATTGTAGTCCTCTATTGACTCTCCTGGATCATAGTTAAGATGGTACGAATAGTTTCCATCTTAAATGACGGAATTCTGAGGAATTTGTTTAAGATCTTTAGATCCAAAATAGGTCTGAAGGTTCCCTCACCTTGGGAACCACAAACAGATTTGAGTAAAAACTCTGTCCCTGTTCCTCTCTTGGAACTGGATGGATCTCGTACACAATGTAAGAATGCCTCCTTCTTTATCTGGTTTGCAGATAATTGTGAAAGGCGAAATCTCCCCTTTTTTTGGGGGGGGGGGGAATCTTTGAAATCCAGAAGATATCTCTGGGATATAAATTCCAATGCCTAGGGATCCTGGGCATCTCTTGCCCACGCCCGGGCGAAGAATGAAAGTCTGCCCCCTATAGGATCCGTTACCGGATAGGGGTCCATTCCTTCATGCTGCCTTAGAGGCAGCAGCAGGCTCCTTGGCCTGCTTATCTTTGTTCCAGGTCCAATTGTCTCCAGACCGCCTTGGACTGAGCAAAAATTCCCTCTTGTTTTGCCTTAGAGGAAGTGGATGCCACACCTGCCCTGAAGTTTTAAAAGGCACGAAAATTAGACCTTTTTTGGCCCTTGATTCCTATCCTGAGGAAGGGCATGACCTTTTCCTCCAGTGATATAAGCAATAATCTCCTTCACACCAGGCCCGAATAGGGTCTGCCCCTTGAAGGGAAGTTAAGTAGCTTATTTATTAAAGTCACGACAGCTGACCATGATATAAGCCACAGCGCTCTGCGCGCCAGTATAGTAAAAAACAGAATTCTTAGCCGTTAGTCTAGTCAAATGAACAAAGGCATCAGAAAACAAAGGAATTGGCTAGCATAAGCTTGTCAAATATATTCATCCAATGGAGTCGCTAACTGTAAAGCCTCATCAAGAGACTCAACCCAGAACGCCGCAGCAGCAGTGACAGAAGCAATGTATGCAAGGGGCTGCAGGATAAAACCCTGTTGAATAAACATTTTTTATCCATTGGATCTAAAAAGCACAACTGTCCTCGTCAGAGGTAGTGGCACGCTTAGCTAGAGTAGAAACTCTTCTCTCCACCTTAGGAACTGTCTGCCAGAAGTCCCGTGTGGTGGTAACTATTAGAAAACATTCTTCTAAAAAATAGGAGGGGAAGAGAACGGCACACCTGGTCTATCCCATTCCTTATTAAAAAAAAAATAATTTTTTTAGTAAACCTCTTTAGGTATTGGAAAAACATCAGTACACACCGGCACTGCATATTATTTATCCAGTCTACACAATTTCTCTGGCCCTGCGATTGTACACATTCATTCAGAGCAGCCAAAGCCTCCCTGAGCAACAAGTGGAGGTTCTCAAGCATAAATTTTAAATGTAGAAATATCAGAATCAGGTTAAATCATCTTCCCTGAGTCAAAAAAAATCACCCACAGACTAAGCATATTGTGAGGTAGTATCATACATGGTTCTTAAAGCGTCTGTATGCTCTGTATCTACCCCCAGAGCTATCTGCTTTCCTTTAATTTCAGGTAGTCTGACTAATACTGCTGCCAGAGTATTATTCACCACCTTTGCCATGTCTTGTAAAATAAACGCTATGGACGCCCTTGATGTACTTGGCGCCATTTGAGCGTGAGTCCCTGAAGCGGGAGTCGAAGGGTCTTACACGTGGGGAGAGTTAATCGGCATAACTTTCCCCTCGACAGAATCCCCTGGTAAAATAAACGCTATGGGTGCCCTGGATGTACTTGGCGCCATTTGAGCGGGAGTCCCTAAAGCGGGAGTCAAAAGGTCTGACACGTGGGGAGAGTTAGTCGGCATAACTACCCCCACGACAGAATCCTCTGGTGATAATGTTTTTAAAGACAAAAAATTATCTTTATTGTTTAACATGAAATCAGTACATCTGGTACACATTCTAAGATGGGGTTCCACCATGGCTTTAAAACATAATGAACACAGAGCTTCCTCTATGTCAGACATGTTAGAACAGACTAATAATGAGACTAATAAGCTTGGAAAACACTTTAAATCAAGTTAACAAGCAAATATATAAAACGTTACTGTGCCTTTAAGAGAAACAAATTTTGTCAAAATTTTAAAAACAGTGAAAAAAGGCAGTAAAACAAACAAAATTTTTACAGTACATGTAATAAGGTAACAGAGCATTGCACCCACTTGCAAATGGATGATTAACTCCTTAATGCAAAAAACAGATCAAAAAAACGACATAGACGTTTTTAAAAAACAGACACAACAAAACTGCCACAGCAGAGCTGTGGATTACCTTCCCTATAAACGATTTTGGAAGTCTTTTTAGCCCTTTAGAAATGTCCTGTAGTATTCATGGGACTGCTGAGGGAATCTGGATAATTCATTTTGTAATTTTAACTGCGCAAAAAAGCGCTAAATTAGGCCCCTCCCACTCATGTTACAACAGTGGGAAGCTTCAGTTAACTGTTTCTATGCAAAATTTAAGCCAGCCATGTGGAAAAACTTAGGGCCCAATAATTTTTATCACCAAACATATGTTAAAAACGATTAAACATGCCAGCAAACGTTTTAAAACACATTTTTACAAGAGTATGTATCTCTATTAATAAGCCTGATACCAGTCACTTTTACTGCATTTAAGGCTATACCAACACATTTTTATAAGAGTATGTATCTCTATTAATAAGCCTGATACCAGTCGCTATCGCTGCATTTAAGGCTTTACTTACATTACTTCGGTATCAGCAGTATTTTCTTAGTCAATTCCATTCCTAGAAAAATATTTTACTGCACATACCTTATCTGCAGGAAAACCTGCACGCCATTCCCCCTCTGAAGTACCTCATTCCTCAGAATGTGTGAGAACAGCAAATGGATCTCAGTTACGTCTGCTAAGATCATAGAAAAACGCAGGCAGATTCTTCTTCCAAATACTGCCTGAGAAAAACAGCACACTCCGGTGCCATTTAAAAATAACAAACTTTTGATTGAAGAATAAACTAAGTATAAATCACCACAGACTCTCACGACCTCCTATCTATGTTGAGGCTTGCAAGAGAATGACTGAATATGGCAGTTAGGGGAGGAGCTATATAGCAGCTTTGCTGTGGGTGGACTCTTGCAACTTCCTGTTGGGAAGGAGAATATATTCCATAAGTAATGGATGATCCGTGGACTGGATACACTTAACAAGAGAAAACATTCCTAGTGAGGCTGAGGAGCAGCAATATACAACTGGGAGCTAACTGGTGATTGGTGGCAGCATATATATGCCTCTAGTCATTGGTTCACCTGATGTGTTCAGCTAACCTAAGTAGTACATTGTTGCTCCTTCAATAAAGAATACCAAGAACATGAAGCAACTTTGATAACAGAAGCAAATGGAAAAGTTGTTTAAAATGGTATACCCTGTCTGAATCATGAAAGAAAATTTTGTGGTTTCATGTCCTTTTAAGGTAATAGCTCTTATTTTTCCCCAGTATTATATGAGGAAGCCAGTATTCCTCTTTCACGTGAGCTTTATTGGGACAAGTAAACCATCTTAATGTGTCAGTGTATTCTTTTATATAACTGGATAAAGCAAGGAGGTCTGGCGGTCAGACAACTTCCTATCAGTTTATCCCTTTAGAATTAAATAGAGAATTTGTCCATCTAATTATTTTTGGGCAAACTAGTTGTTCACCTTTTCTCATGTTCCTTAGGACCTGGTAAAGGGTAATTTTTTAGCCCATTCTCTACCCTTATAAAGGGACATCAAACACTAAATAAATGCTAGGTGGAATGATGCATTCAAATAAAAGATTAGTCTGAGAATAACAAGTAGATTTACTCTTAAAATTTTCATTAGTTGTTTAAAAATTGACAAAATAAGTGTAAAGTTTTAGTGTCTATAAAGCAATGGGAGCTGCCATGTTGTAACTTAGGTTACCTTCTCTGCTGTGACCAGTTAGGGAAAGTTATAAATAGGTCACTATAGTGTGCAGCCAATGGCTGTGTGGAATATAACAGGGTTTTGCACTTCCATTTCTAACAGGAACTGAAACGCTCACAATATCAGAATGAAAAGGGGACAACATAAATAATGAAAGTATATTGTAGAGTTTTTATATATATATATATATATATATATATATATATATATATAAATATATATATATATATATATATATATATATATATACAATTTATTATTTTATATTACTATCTCAAAGTGTTTAGTGTCCCTTTAATTCATGTAGGGCCTGATAATCAAAAACACAACAGCCAGGAGAGAAATTATGCAACATGTCTGAGGTCTTTTTTTGAGCATTATGTTAAAAAGTATGTGTCTCTTCTTTACATCCAGAACCCTGATAGGTAAAATCTGCATTTCTAAAATGTTTTGAGGGACCTCTGAGAAATGATGAGACTTCTTAGATCTTTTCTCCAGAGCAGAGAGTTTAAGATCATTAGGCTCTTAGGGAGTCCCTGGTTAATATATGACCACTGTATCAGTGAGACTTATTTCATGTTTCCATTTTGCATAATCTATGACTCTTTTCTTGGTGTTGGACACCATTTCAAGGTTCTTTGCAAGGTCCTAACAGTTTTCGCCACAAGATCAGATAATAGGATATTTTGCTGATTCTTTTCTGTAAGCCTCATAAGCAGAGCTGATGTCCTAATCTTATTATGGTTCTATAGACTTTAGATCTTGTAGATCAATCTTTCCAAAAGTTCTATAATGCTGTCAAACCATACGCCTAGATTACGAGTTTTGCGTTAGAGGCTGTGCGGTGCTAACGAGCAGTTTATGCTCACTGTTCACTTACAGACAGCACTGGTATTACAGGTTTTTACAAACCTGGCGTTAAACGCAAAATAGTGAGCGAGGAGCAAAATTTTGTTCCACATCTCACCTCAATACCAGCGCTGCTTATGTTAGCGGTGAGCTGTTAAAACGTGCTTGTGCACGATTTCCCCATAGGTATCAACGGGGAGAGCCGGCTGAAAAAAACCTAACACCTGCAAAAAAGCAGCGTAAAGCTCTTAACGCAGCCCCATTGATTCCTATGGGAAAATAAATTTTATGTCTACACCTAACACCCTAACATGAACCCCGAGTCTAAACACCCCTAATCTTACACTTATTAACCCCTAATCTGCCGCCCCCAACATCGCTGACACCTACATTATATTATTAACCCCTAATCTGCCGCTCCGGACACCGCCGCCACCTACATTATACTTATGAACCCCTAATCTGCTGCCCCCAACATCGCCAACACCTACATTATATTTATTAACCCCTAATCTGCCGTCCTCAATGTTGCCGCAACCTAACTACACTTATTAACCCCTAATCTGCCGCCCCCAATGTCGCCACCACTATAATAAACATATTAACCCCTAAACCTAAGTCTAACCTTAATCCTAACCCCCCCTAATTTAAATATAATTTAAATAAATCTAAATAAAATTACTATCATTAACTAAATAATTCCTATTTAAAACTAAATACTTACCTATAAAATAAACCCTAAGCTAGCTACAATATAAGTAATAGTTACATTGTAGCTAGCTTAGGGTTTAGTTTTATTTTACAGGCAAGTTTGTATTTATTTTAACTAGGTACAATAGTTATTAAATAGTTATTAACTATTTAATAACTACCTAGTTAAAATAAAGACAAATTTACCTGTAAAATAAAACCTAACCTAAGTTACAAATACACCTAACACTACACTATAATTAAATTAATTACCTAAATTAAATACAATTAATTAAAATTAAATAAAATTATCTAAAGTCCAAAAAATCCAAACACTAAATTACAGAAAATACTAAAGAAATTACAAGATTTTTAAACTAATTACACCTAATCTAATCCCCCTAACAAAATAAAAAAGCCCCCCAAAATAAAAAAAAACCCTACCCTACACTAAATTAAAAATATCCCTTAAAAGGGCTTTTTGCGGGGCATTGCCCCAAATCAGCTCTTTTACCTGAAAAAAAAATTACAATTTCCCCCCCAACATTAAAACCCACCACCCACACAACTAACCCTACTCTAAAACTCACCCAAAAACCCCTTAAAAAACCTAACACTAACCCCTTGAAGATCACCTTACCGGGAGACGTCTTCACCCAACCGGGCAGCAGTGGTCCTCCAGACGGGCAAAAGTCTTTATCCAACCGGGCAGAAGTGGTACTCCAGACGGGCAGAAGTCTTCATCCAGACGGCATCTTCTATCTTCATCCATCGGCGTGGAGCGGGTCCATCTTCAAGACATCTGACGTGGAGCATTCTCTTCTTTCCATGGCCGACGACTGAATGAAGGTTCCTTTAAATGACGTCATCCAAGATGGCGTCCCTTCAATTCCAATTGGCTGATAGAATTCTATCAGTCAATCGGAATTAAGGTAGAAAAAATCCTATTGGCTGATGCAATCAGCCAATATGATTGAACTTCAATCCTATTGGCTGATCCAATCAGCCAATAGGATTGAGCTGGCATTCTATTGGCTGTTCCAATCAGTCAATAGAATGCCAGTTCAATCCTATTGGCTGATTGCATCAGCCAATAGGATTTTTTTCTATCTCAATTCCGATTGGCTGAAAGAATTCTATCAGCCAATTGGAATTGAAGGGACGCCATCTTGGATGACGTCATTTAAAGGAACCTTCATTGAGTCGTCGGCCATGGAAAGAAGAGGATGCTCCGCGTTGGATGTCTTGAAGATGGACCCGCTCCGTGACGGATGGATGAAGATAGAAGATGCCGTCTGGATAAAGACTTCTGCCCGTCTGGAGGACCACTTCTGCCCGGTTGGATGAAGACTTTTGCCCATCTGGAGGACCACTTCTGCCCGGTTGGGTGAAGACGTCTCCCGGTAAGGTGATCTTCAGGGGGTTAGTGTTAGTTTTTTTTAAGGGGGGATTGGGTGGGTTTTAGAGTAGGTTTGGTTGTGTGGGTGGTGGGTTTTAATGTTGGGGCGGGTATTTGTACTTTTTTTTACAGGTAAAAGGTCTGATTACTTTGGGGCAATGCCCCGCAAAAGGCCCTTTTAAGGGCTATTTGTAATTTAGTGTAGGGTAGGGCTTTTTTTTTTATTTTGGGGGGGGCTTTTTTATTTTGTTAGGGGGATTAGATTAGGTGTAATTAGTTTAAAAATCTTGTAATTTCTTTATTATTTTCTGTAATTTAGTGTTTTTTTTTCGTGCTTTAGATAATTGTATTTAATTATAATTAATTGTATTTAATTTATTTAATTATAGTGTAGTGTTAGGTGTAATTGTAACTTAGGTTAGGTTTGATTTTACAGGTAAATTTGTCTTTATTTTAACTAGGTAGTTATTAAATTGTTAATAAGTATTTAATAACTATTCTACCTAGTTAAAATAAATACAAAGTTGCCTGTAAAATAAAAATAAACCCTAAGCTAGATACAATGTAACTATTAGTTATATTGTAGCTAGCTTAGGGTTTATTTTATAGGTAAGTATTTAGTTTTAAATAGGAATTATTTAGTTAATTGTAGTAATTTTATTTTGATTTATTGTAATTATATTTAAGTTAAGGGGGGTTATGGTTAGGGTTAGACTTAGGTTTAGGGGTTAATACATTTAATATAGTGGCGGTGACATTGGGGGCTGCAGATTAGGGGTTAATAAATGTAGGTAGGTGGCGGCGATGTTAGGGCCGGCAGATTAGGGGTTAATAATATTTAACTAGTGTTTGCGATGCGGGAGTGCGGCAGTTTAGGGGTTATTATATTTATTATAGTGGCAGCGATGTCCGGTTCGGCAGATTAGGGATTAAAATATTTATTTTAGTGTTTGCGATGTGTGGGGGGCCTCGGTTTAGGGGTTAATAGGTAGTTTATGGATGTTAGTGTACTTTTTAGCACTTTAGTTAAGAGGTTTATGCTACGGCGTTGTAGTGAAAAACTCTTAACTACTGACTTTTAAATGCAGTTACCAGGCTTGACAGGAGAGGCTGTACCGCTCACTTTTGGTTAGACTCGTAATACCGGCGCTATGCAAGTCCTATTGAAAATATAGGATACGCAATTGACGTAAGTGGATTTGCGGTATTTCCGAGTCTGGCCAAAAAAGTGAGCAATACACCAGTACCTACAAGACTCGTAATACCAGCGGGCGTTAAAAAGCAGCGTTGGGACCGGCCAACGCTGTTTTTTAACCCTAACGCACAGCTCATAATCTAGGCCATAATTAGTTACCAGGAATAACTCTGAGCTCATGTTTAGCATATCTCTAATTGTGTTTTTGCTTCTAAAACACAGAGAAAAATATTTGAATTTTCTATTAGTATCTTAACAGCAAGTCATCTTGAGTTTAAGTTTTCATTTACTTTTACATATCCATTAAATCACTACAAAATCTGAAACACATCATATATATCGGCATCCCTGTAGTGTTTGTAATATTCCTACAGTATTGCATTAATTCAACCCTTTAATGGAGCCAGCAGGTTTTCCAATTCTACCTCAGTCATCTTAATTTCCTACTTGTGAACTCCCTGATGAGCAAATACAGCTGCTTAAAAAAAAAAAGAAGTAAAAAATATGTTTTATAGATCCATAGTAAATACTGAACATCATTTAGTTAACACATATCCTGAAGACATGATACCGGATCACTGCTGGAGTGCAATGCTAAAGTGGATGCAGAGTTTGTACTAGTCTAGAGCATATATTTTGACATAGATTTAAAACTTAGCAGGCAATTTCCCCAAAACATTTTCCATTTTAATGTTGCTGGACATTTTTATTTTGTATTTCATAAATATAAAATACCCTTTGTCGAAATAATATTATCCCCCCCCCCCCAGAAATGTTCGTATACATTTAATTTTTAGAAAAAAAATGCTGTAAGTTTTGTTAACACCACAAACAATAACATACAACATGAATATATTTCTGAAAATTGGAAAACATAGGTACTAAAATCTTAATTCATAGCGTAACTTGTTATAAAATGTCTAATAAAATGTAACTATAAATCTTTCTATAAAAATTGAAATATATTTAAAAAAATATCCATATAAAAGGGAAACATAATATCTGATTAAGTGAACTCTGTATAAGAACATTTAATTGATATATTCTAATGTGACCTAGCATTTCAATCTAGACCAGTAGTTGCTAAGCAGAAATATGAAAAATGATCTTTCACTATAAGAGGGTATTCCAAAATAGATCCAATCCGATAATATGTAAATAATCCACCAGAAATAGAAAAAAGATGCTTATGCCATAATATCTAAAAAGGTATACTACAAAAAACAAACAAACAAACAAACAAAAACCACGAAAATAGACTAAGCCTTTTTTTATTTTTTAAACATATTTAGGTTAAGGGGTATATTTACCATGGTGCGGACAGACATGATCCACTATAGCGAATCATGTATGCCGCACATCGATAAATACCGATAGCATACGCTGTCAACATTTATCATTGCACCAGCAATTCTTGTGAACTGCTGGTGCAATACCACCCCCTGCAGATTTGCGGCCGGCCGCTAGCAGGGGGTGTCAAACAACCCAATCGTATTTGATCGGGCTGATTGCTGTCGCCACCTCGGAGGTGGCAGACGAGTTAATGAGCAGCGGTCTTAGGACCGCTGCTTTTTTAACTTCTGCTTCAGTCTGACCTGAAGCGGAGTGGGTCGGAAGCAGTATCCGCTGCTTCATAAATGGACCCCTAAGTGCTAATACTGCTGAAAGTAAACTTTTTATTACTTTTATTGCATATTGAAAGTAATTTATTTTTGTTTAGCAAAACCCAACGCACGCAAATTTCAGGACTTTGGATATCACAACTGCACTAACTTCTTCTCCCCATAGACTTCCATGGAGACGGCAAACTAAAGAAAAAAATGAACACTTATCGCTTGCACACTTACCCGACAGGAGCTAAACCTACTGCACTAACTGGAAGGTAGTTTTTTTTTACATTCCAAAGTTCTTCACATAGAAGAAAAGGTTTTTTTTTTTATATATATTTATATATATATATATCTGATGTATTTTTTTGCAATATATATATACAGTATATATATATATATATATATATATATATATATACACACACACACAGAGAAGCACACTCACAGGAACGAACAACTGGCTTAATACTATTGTTAGCCTGTTCTATGGTGATTTACTACCTGGGTGCAGCTTCTTTTAGCCCAGTAATGCTTTTCACAGAGAAGAACTTTCCTGTAGTATATCAGTCTGATCCCGCCTATTACGATCAGTCCAGCACCGAAATACCAGGCAATTCCTTTCTGAACAAGGAACACAGCAACCCCAGACGATCGTTTCGGCCTTCATTGGGCCTCGTCAGTGAGGTGTAGCCATATTCGTCTAAGCACACTGAGCAAGGAGTCCACGTATGGTTTCCTCTTTTTCCCATAGGGAGACTAAATACACACAGAGAAACACACTCACAGGAACGAACAACTGGCTCAATACTATTGTTAGCCTGTTCTATGGTGATTTACCACCTCGGTGCAGCTGTTTTTAGCCCAGTAATGCTTTTCACAGAGAAGAACTTTGCTTTAGTATATCAGTCTGATCCCGCCTATTACGGTCAGTCCAGCACCGAAATACCAGGCAATTCCTTCCTGAACAAGGAGCACAGCAACCCCAGACGATCATTTCGGCCTTCATTGGGCCTCGTCAGTGAGGTGTAGCCATATTCCTCTAAGCATACTGAGCATGGAGTCCACGTCTGGTTTCATCTGACCATAGAACCCGATCCCATTTGAAGAACCAGTAGTGTCTGGCACACTGAAGACACTTGAATTTGTTTATAGATGAGAGTAGAGTCTTTTTTCTTGAAACCCTTCCAAAGAACTTGTGCTGATTGCAGTTTTGGAGACTTTCTGACCTCAAAACACAACTAACTTCTGCAATTCTCCAGCTGTGATCCTTGGAGATATTTTGGCCATTCGAGCCATCCTCTTCACAGTGCGTTGAGACAATATAGATACACGTCCTCTTCCAGATTGATTCATAAAACTGATATTACATGTCAGGAAAAATGAAATAACACTACTAAATTTCATGCACCCACTGTTTGCACAGTCTAATTATTCTTTTATAGCTCTTCCCAATTGTCCTTAGCAGAGAAGACGAGGAAGCCTAGATTAAAACATGGCAACCTCAATTGTTTTATGGATTCTAAAAAAATATTTCTTCATTATTGTATCAAGTAATCTAGTTTAACAAAATACCTCTACAGATTACAAATTCATTGCTTTGAATTGATAATTCTATCTAACATTTGTTTCCTATAATTACAGTATTGTGCAAAATAATTATGTACTTGTGGGATGATAATGACAGAAAGCCCTGTTTGAAAAACACGCTATTGTGCTAGGTAATCTATTATACAAATAGGTATTTGCTGTGTTCAAATTTTAAAATGAAACAATACTGGAATATTCCAATTGCATAACTGGTTCCTTATGGTTATCAACCAACAGAACGGAAATAGGGACAGCTAATTAGATTTCAGATCTCCAGCACAGGGTATAATTGAGAGGTAGGATACTAGTATGGTCCAGGAAACAGGTTATTGCACATGACAACAAGATAGTCTGTGTTTATGTATGGCCATATTCTGCAGCAGGAATTTACAGAGGTAGTTGGTACAGGAGAAAAGCCTGATGGAGACAGAGGGCTGAGAGTGGAGGCTCAACTAGGACATTCAGGAGACAGAAAACAAGCAGAACTTAGCAGATAAATAAGTAATCAAGGAGAGCAGCTGAATACCAGGAGCTTCTATGTGAAGCTAAACAGATACTGGAGCACCAGACCTGTGCAGGAAACAGTGCTGTATAGCAGCACTTAACACATAATTTGTGTCTTCCTAAAAGAGAATGGAAGATGATTGACAATGTAGCTATACTGAAATATAAAGTGTTCCATGATGAAATGTAAAGGGAAAGATTGCGAAGAAATAATTAAGTTTAATAGTGTCAAATAGAAGTAAAGTGCACTGAAGTAAAATGAACAAGGGTAACTGTTTAGTTGCAAAAGAATAATGGTCTGCATATTTGTGTTTGTAGTGTTATGGAAGTTTTGCAGTCTGCACAATGTGCAGTTGTATGTGGGCACATCAATTGTTCATTGTTAATAACTGTAAAAAGCAGACAGGAAAATATCACCTGAACATCTCTATGTAAAAAAAGAAGATATTTTACCTCACAATCACCTCAGCTGCTCAGCTCAGTAAGTTCTGTGTAAAAAGTTATACTTCAGCTGCAGGCCAGCTGCAGGTATAAAAAAAATAAAAAAATGAAGAAATGAACTGCAGCCAATCAGCATCAACACTGCTGAGGTCAGTAAACTTCCTTAAACTGAATAGGGAAATTACAGGAGTGTGCACGAGGCTCAGTCCCTAGCCTGTACTGGTACAGACATACTGATTTGCTGCTTAAATCGGAAAGCCTTTATAAGAGTGACACTGAGTGCTATTTAAAAGAATAATGATACAAACTAATATACTTTTTAAATAACACCAACATATCCAATTTACAACAGTGCCACAAGTGACTGTGTCTGGACGCAGACACTCAGAATCCTATCTATTTGGCATAAGGATTTGATTTAGGAGACTTGTATATGTATCATTTCTCACTTGCATCATTCTGTCATTCACCTTGACTATTGGAATTAGGTTACATAACTAACCACATGTTATATTATTTAGCAAGCAGATATTGAACACAAGGATCATTACACGTGTTGAAGCATAACATACCATCTCTCCCTTATTCAATAACGCCAGTTTATTATTGATGTGCAACAGTCATTTATACCAGTAGCTACTGTTATCAACAGCAATTTTTACCATCACAGACCAGTCACCACTGTCTTAGTGCTGTTGGCAATTGTGATTACAATTAACACATTACTGTTTAGTACTTTCCTAAACACCAGTTCATCAACATTTACCAGTCACACTGTAGTGACACTAATACAGGTATCCAGAATTTCCCTATCATTTAGCTGCAACATATACAGATCATTTTCAATCTGTGGCATTTTGATACAGTATAATTAAATTTCCAGTGGTACAATAATAGGATATCATATTCAGGCGTGGATTGAAATTTATATTAAAGGGATAGCAAACCCCAACATTTTCTTTTATGAATCATATAGAACATACAATTTTAAACAACTTTCCAATTAAATTCTATTATCACATTTTCTTCATTCTATTGTTATCCATTGCTGAAGGGACAGCATTAGACTACTGACAGGAAGCTGAAAATATCTATTTAGCCAATCACAAGAGACAAATGTGTGCAGGCACCAATTAGCAGCAGCTCCCACTAGTGTATGACATGTGCGTATTCATTTTTTAACAAGGGATACTAAGAGAACGAAGCACATTTGAAAAGAGAAGTGACATTAAAAGTGTCTTAAAATGACAAGCGCTATCTGAATCATGCAAGTTTAATTTTGACTTTCCTATCCCTTTAACCCACTGGAGCATACAACTCTCTGAGGGATATTTATCAAGTCGTCAACTCTGCTGCATTCGCCGGAACCAATACGCTCGCCTAACATCGCCTAACATTGCGGCCGCTGACCTGAATACGCTCTCCTTATTTATCAAAAAATCTGTCAAAAAGCCGCGCACCAAGTACAGGGCGATGAGCAGGGGACTGTTGTTAACTAGCAGTCATCGATCACGCTGCTATTCGGCTTTTTGCCAACTTTTCTTATACCCTGTCACTAAACACAGCCACTATACTAAAATGTTTAACCCCTATCCCGCTGCTCCCGGAGCCCACTGCAACTCTAATAAAGTTATTAACCCCTATCCCGCCACTCCTGGAGCTTACCTCAACTCTAATAAAGTTATTAACCCCTATCCCACCGCTCCCAGAGCCCAGCGCAACTCTAATAAAGTTATTAACCCCTCCGCAACTAAATAAATGTATTAACCCCTATTCCGCCGCTCCCGAACCCCGCCGCAACTGTAATAAAATTATTAACCCCTAAACCCCTGGCCTCCCACATAACTACCACTTACTAAACCTATTAACCCCTAAACCGCTAGCCCCCCACATCGCCATAAACTAAATTAACCTATTAACCCCTAAACCTAACAACCCGCTAACTTTACATTATAATTACCTCATCCCTATCTTATAATAAATTTAAACTTACCTTTAGAATTAAATTAAACTATATTAAACTACTAATTTACCTACCCTAACTATTATCCTACAATTACATTAAACTATATTAAACTATTAATTAACCTACCCTAACTATTATACTAAAATTACATTAAATTACATTAAACTATTAATTAACCTACCCTAACTATATTACTAAAACTATATTAAACTACAAATTAAATTAACTATATTATATATTTAAAAACCTAACCCTACTCAAATGAATGGAATAGCCAATAGAATGCGAGCTCAATCCTATTGGCTGATTGGATCAGCCAATAGGATGAAAGCTCAGTCCTATTGGCTGATTGCAACAGCCAAAAGTATTTTTTTCAATCTTAATTCCTATTGGCTGATAGAATTCTACCAGCCAATCGGAATGTAAGGGACGCCATCTTGGATGACGTCATTTAAAGGGAAACTTCATTGTTCAGAAGACATCGGAAGAAGAGGATGCTCCGAGCCGGATGTCTTGAAGATGGAGCCGCTCCTCACCGGATGGATGAAGATAGAAGATGCCGTCTGGATGAAGACTTCTGCCTGCTTGGATGAAGACTTCGGCCCGCTTGGATGAAGACTTCTGCCGGCTTCGATGAGGACTTCTGCTGCTTCATTGAGGATGGATGTCGGGTCTTCAAAAACTGTAAGTGGATCTTCGGGGGTTAGTGTTTTTTTAAGGGTTTATTGGGTGGGTTTTAATTTTAGATTAGGGTTTTAGGCTGAAAAAGAGCTAAATGCCCATACAAATGCCCTTTTCAGGGCAATGAGGAGCTTAGGTTTTTTAGATAGGTTTTTATTTGGGGGGTTTGGTTGTGTGGGTAGTGGGTTTTACCTTTGGGGGTGTATTTTTATTTTTTTTTACAGGTAAAAGAGCTGATTTCTTTGGGGCAATGCCCTTTTAAGGGCCATTGGTAGTTTATTGTAGGCTAGGGTTTTTTTTATTTTGGGGGGGGTGCTTTTTTATTTTCATAGGGCTATTAGATTAGGTGTAATTAGTTTAAATATTTGATCATTTATTTTTTATTTTGTGTAATTTAGTGGGGGGGGGGGGTTTGTAACAGTGTTTTTTATTTTTTGTAACTTAGTTGTTATTTTTTTGTAACTTAGTAATTTTTAATAGTAGATTTAAATAATTTGAGTAGGGTTGGGTTTCTAAATATATAATATAGTTAATTTAATTTGTAGTTTAATGTAGTTTTAGTATAATAGTTAGGGTAGGTTAATTAATATTTTAATGTAATTTAATGTAATTTTCGTATAATAGTTAGGGTAGGTTAATTAATAGTTTAATATAGTTTAATGTAATTGTAGGAGAATATTTAGGGTAGGTAAATTAGTAGTTTAATATAGTTTAATTTAATTCTAAAGGTAAGTTTAAATTTATTATAAGATAGGGATGAGGTAATTTTAATGTAAAGTTAGCGGGTTGTTAGGTTTAGGGGCTAATAGGTTAATTTAGTTTATGGCGATGTGGGGGGCCGGCGGTTTAGGGGTTAATAGGTTTAGTAAGTGGTAGTGATGTGGGAGGCCAGGGGTTTAGGGGTTAATACATTTATTTAGTTGCGGTGGGCTCCGGGAGCGGCGTGATAGGAGTTAATAACTTTATTTAGTTGCGGTGATGTCGGGGAGCGGCAGGATAGGGGTTAATACTTTTATTTAGTTGCGGCAGGGTGCGGGAGCAGCGGGATAGGGGTTAATATATTTATTTAGTTGTGGCGGGATAGGGGTTAATATATTTACTTAGTGGTGGCGGTGTCGGGGAGCGGCGGGATAGCGGTTAATAACTTTATTTATGTTGCAGCGGGGTCAGGGAGCGGCGGAATAGGGGTTAATAACATTATGTAGGTGGCGGCGATGTCGGGGCAGCAGATTAGGGGTGTTTAGACTCTGGGCTTATGTTAGGGTGTTAGGTGTAAACGTTACTTTTATTCTAGCATAGAAATCAATGGGATATCGGGCAGCAGCGAACATAAGCTTTCGCTGCTTTCAGTCTCCCATTGATTCCTATGGCATCCGTAGCCTCCAGGGTGGCGGATTGAAAAGCAGGTACGCTGGGCCGGAATAGTGGCGAGTGTACCTGTTAGAAGTTTGATAAATGACAAAAGTTGTCAGATAGTGCCAACTTTGTATTCGGAACATCTGTAATGACATAAGCATCGATCTGTGTCGGACTGAGACCGGCGGATCGCATGTTACATCACAAATTTCAACTTTTACCGGTCTGTAGGCTTTGATAAATGAGGCGAATCAGGCTCGCCACAATTACACTGCGGAATTCCAGCGTATTTGCAGTTGACGGCTTGATAAATAGGCCTCTCTTTGTCAACTCTCCTTTTATTTTTAATTCTTTTTTTAATTTTCCCATTTTTAAGTTAATTAAAAGTTATGTTTTAACCACATTTATGTCTACCTGGCTTTGTAGTCTGGGCAAAGAGTTCTGATAGTGCATTCTTTAGTGTAGATTTTTCTCTTCCTTTTCCACACTTTTTTATTACACTCATTTTTATAATCAGGGGTAGAACTACCATTGGTGCAGCAGGCGCAGGACCACATAGTTTTCAGTTTATATATGAGTGTGTGCAGTGTGTGCCTATGTGGTCATTATCTGTGTATAGATAATCATCATCATTATACTGCACAGCTTACTCATCAGACTCACATTGTTACAATGTGTATGCATACTCAAAATCATTATACAGAGAAACATGTACATTATTACTATTGCTTATTACTGAGTTACCTTTGAGGGAGGGTAGGAATGTTTGCACCAGGGGCCGCTGTTGAGTTAGACCACTACTTTTCACAGTATTATACCTCTTGAGACTTGTACAAAGGCCACACGTTTTTTATGGGCAGAATCCATGAGAGGCATAGACATGTATTAGTTGTTTTTTTGACAAAGTTAAGCAGGCTGTGGGCAGACCTGGTTTGGTTCCTGGCTTATATCTGGAAATGGGGCATTGGCCTTAAAAAGACAGCTCTGGAAGGGGCAGTGGGTCTCTTGAGAAGCTATTCCATCAATTTCACAGAAAGTTTACTGGTCGGAGACCCAAAACTGTGTTGAAACCAGAATAAATGAATCCTGCCTAAGGAAGTATCATACGTTACTTGTGAACAGCATACAGTGCATAGCAATAACAGAGACAAAGAAAAGCCCCATCAAGACAACATTTTCTCCTTTGTTTTAAAAGTAGCAAAATGCTAGATGTGAAAAAATACGGGGGTAGAGAAAAATGATTCACCTTTAATGGTTCAATGAGATGGGCTTGAATTGGCTGAAATATGTGGAATTATAAAGGGTATCCCTTAAAATACTGTGTTCCACTCATTATTTAAAAATGTATTATGTAAATAAAAAGCTAGGCTCATAATTACCATTAAGGATATTCCCAAGGTATTAGGGGCCTATTTGTTTTCTTTTCAAATCTATAATACAAATTAGCACATACCAGCTGATCCCACTTATTATTTTAGCCAAGCCACCCACATTATGCAAGGCCATTATCTCGCCTTAATGTCTAGTTGCTGCCAGGGACATTTTAAGCTTCCTATAAATAAATTAGCATAGATAGTCACAGCTATTTTTTATATTGTCTATATTATCTAAGCAAATGATGGTTATTATATTTGATTGATACGGTATCTTAGTTAGAGCTTATTGTATTAGTGGTCATTACCTTTTAATTGCATTTTTACATAGTCAAAGAGGGACATACAAATATCTTACATAGGAGAATGGATTTTTTTCCTATTTTCCAAAAAAAAAAATAAGAAAGGACTTTTTTTCTCCTGAAAAACAATTAATAAAATGTTGAAAAGATCTTTATTTTTTTATTAAACATACAATAACCATCAATTACTCCCACAGTGAATTAAAGGGCAATTATAGTGCAAAAATTGCATTTTCTAATTTGTTAGAATATGAAATCTTAGCACTAATGACCCTGCAAGCCTATGGGTCATATTTATGAAGCTGCAGATGCAGTTTTGGGACCCTACAGTTTCAGGCTTGCGCAAACGGGCCTGAAAAACTAGTTAAGACTGCAGCTACTTAGCCTCTCCTCCACCTTAAGAGTAGTGGAGTTAAATCAAATAGCAAGAGAGTAGGAGGTGTGGCTGCATAAGCAATTGCTTATGCAATGTTAAACTTGGGCAGTGGATGTTGCCTGATCGCTGTGATGCTGGTTGAACAGGTTCCTGGGAGAGAACCTTGTCTATCTGACATTTGATAAATAGAGTTCAATGTGTTTAACCACCACAAAGTAGAAACCCAAATGGTTCCTGATTCAGTCAGTAGTGGCACTCGCACAGCTTGGTCATGCCCATGCTGATTGTCTCAGCAACCATTTCCAGAACAAGTTCCATCTTTGGCACACATTGCAACCTGTTCCAAACTTAAATCTGTGGATCAAGCTAGGAATTGACAGGGCTAACATCTGTGCCATCTTTGGCTCATCTTAACATGTACAGATAAATTAAGCAAACTTTGATAACGACTACAATACTTCAACTCAATGAACCACCAAATTCCTGCCACCGGTCCTACTCTTAACCTTAGCTGAGGTAACAGGGCAATTTGAGACCTGAGAATATTGTAACTTTTAAACAAACTTGTTATGGTTGCTATGCAACATACCCTTAATGGTCAAAAATAGGTGGACACCTGACCATCACCTATATAAGCTTTATAAGCTTGTAGGATATCCCAAAACCATGTGCATTAATATGGAGTTGCTCCAACCCCCTTTGTAGCTATCAAAGCTGACACTCTTCTGGAAAGACTTTACACATTTTGGAGCCAAAAGAACATTTGTGAGGTCAGGACTAATGTGGGCCGAGAAGGTCAGGCTCTCACTCAGCATTCCAATTCATCCCAATGGTGTTCAATGGGGTTGAGGTCAGGGCCCTGCGCAGGCCACTCGAGTTCCTCCACACCAAACTCGTCAAAACTTATCTTCATAGACCTCCTTGTTTCATAGCAGGTCACAATGTAGATTGTATTTTCTCTCTGTGAAAAATAACATCCGCATTTCTTTTCTTAAGAAAGACCCTTATAAGAAAATGTAAGTAACAAAAGTTACCAAAAATAACTGAGATGAAGGCAAGAATGACCGAGCGATGAATAATAATCTCTCAGTACATCGATGTCTAGTAAATGCCATGTCTAGGGCAGTAGTATATTAAACACAAACTTTGTGCTTCAATAGAAAAACCTTAAGCCTATAAAATACCAGTCCATGGGAAAGATTCAGCAATGATTTTGGCAAAGCTAAGAGACAAGCAAAAACAATATGTTCCCTTTATTTGAAATCTAATATACCTATTGCTCATAAAAAATCTAATGTAATACCCTGATAATTAATTTGGCTTTCTCCTTAAAGGCACAGTCTGGTCAAAATTAATCTTTCATGATTCAGATAGGGCATGTAATTTTGTACAACTTTCCAATTTACTTTTATCATCAAATTAGCTTTGTTCTATTTGTATTCTTTGTTGAAAGCTAAACCTAGGTAAGCTCATATGCTAATTTCTAAGCCCTTGAAGGCTGTCTCTTATCTCAGTGGATTTTGACAGTTTTTCACAGCTAGGCAGTGCTAGTTCATGTGTGCCATATAGATAACATTGTTCTCATTCCCATGGAGTTATTTATGAGTCAGTACTGATTGGCTAAAATGCAAGACTGTAAAAATAACTGAAATAAGGGGGCAGTCTGCAAAGGTTAAGATACCAGGTAATCACAGAGGTAAAAAGAATATTAATATAACCGTGTTGGTTAAGCAAAACTGGGGAATGGGTAATAAAGGGATTACAATAATAATTCTGGAGTAGACTGTCATAATCAGCTTAGCATACCATCAGCTAAGCACTCGAGCAATATCCAACATGAACTTTAACTGGACTCCTCCATAGAAGTCAGTTTATTATGTGAAGGATTTTGTGTACCCATGCTATCAAATGTGCAGATGTTATCGTGCTCTAGACTATCCCTTGAGTGATAAAAAATAATTTTGGACTTGTAATACAAGTACAAAAATAGAAGCCCTATCAAACTTGTTAATGTACAATAGTGCTAATATTTGTGCACTCCACTTGTAATTTAGGCTTTAATATTTTCATTTCCTAAATATAGCAAATCATTAGAATTATTTAATGATTAAAGGGACAGTGTACACAAGATTTTTATTTGAATAAATGTTTTATAGATGATCCATTTATATAGCCCATATGATAGTGTTTTTGTAAAAATGTATAATTTTGCTTATTTTTTAATAACATTGTGCTGATTTTCAGACTCCTAACCAAGCACCACAGAGGGCTAGATTATGAGTGTGTTGCGCAACAGATTTTGCACTTTCACAATCGCAATTTCGTGATACATTTTTCTCTCGCTGATATTACAATTCGGGAGAAATCGTGATTGCGCTAGCGTAATATCCTTTTCCGCTTCAATCCTTACCGCAATCTAAGAGCTCTGGTAAACTGTTCTACGAAAATAAAATGTTGCACAAAGCACTACAAAAATACATTATAAAGTACACTCACACCCATAAACTACACTATTAACCCCTAAACTGCCACCCCCAACATCGCCAACCCAATATAAAACTATTAAATCCTAAACCGCCAACCCCCCCAACATCACCAACCCAAAATAAAACTATAGACCCCTAAATCGCTCTCCCCCCACACTACCAACCTTAAATAAAACTCTTAACCCCTAAACAACCATCCCCCCCACAACGCAAACTAAATAAACTATTAACCCTAAACCGTCATCCCCGCACAAAAACAAACTAAATAAACTATTAACCCCTAGACCACGATCCCCGACAATGCAAGGTAATTAACATCTAAACCCCCTAACCTATTACCCCCTAACTTAACCCAAATTAAAATACCCATAAATTAACTAAAAAATATTCTAACTACCTTAAAATAAATAAAAAACTTACCTATAAAATACAATTAAAACCTAAGTTTAACCTAAAAAAAAAAAAAACTACCATTACTTAAAAATAATTACATTACAAAAAATAAAAAAACTACATTACAAAAAAACATTTAAAAGAAATAAAAAACCCTACCATTAAAAAAATTAAAAAATTTACCCTTACAAAAAATAAACAAAATTACCAAAATTTAAAAAAATATTCCTATTCTATATTTAATTTTACAGGTAAGTTTTTATTTATTTTAAGGTAGTTAGAATATTTTTTAGTTAATTTATGGGTATTTTAATTGGGGTTAAGTTAAGGGGTGTTAGGTTAGGGGGGTTAGATGTTAATTACTTTGCGTTGTGGGGGGATGGCAGTGTGTGTGTATATATATATATATATATATATATATATATAGTATTAGGAGAAAGAAAAACGAGGAACTGCAAACTCTATTCCAAAGTGGTTAGTTTAATGAGCAGACAAGTGGAAGACACAGTCACAGTGTGCAGGGCTGGATCTGACGCGTTTCTCGCATGCTCACATGCGCTTCATCAGAGATCTGATATATCCCACATAACAGAAGAAAGAATAAGTAAAAGGTTTTAAAGTTCAGTGAGTGTCTTCTGTTTTGTGGAGTTTAATTGGGGAAAAAATAATATATATATACTGTATATTTATAGCAAGCATTGTGTAGGAATATATAATGGTGCTCCTACGAGTGCCCATCAGCTCCAGTAGCACCCGTTATGCTGTAGGTGCAGGCCGGTCACACTGCTGTCACCGGCTCCTCCATCTTTTATGAAGGCTGTTGATGTTCTGCAGAAAGAGTAGGGCTGTGCAATGAGACATTTAAGCCAGGTGATGCCCCCCTATGTTTCAGGGTTCTTCCCTCCCATTCTAGCCATCCTGCCACCACTTACAGCCCCTACTATGAAGCACAAATAAGGCAGAAAAAATAAACATTAAAAAGGTCATGCACCTAATTTGCACCTCCCGGCAGGGACACCCTTGGGAGGTTGCCTAGTCTGCCTCTATTGTAGCACTGGCCCTGATTATAAACATAAAAAGTATTTTATGGAAATTGCTACTTTTTTAACATTTGTAATAAATACGTTTTGCAAAGGTGTACGCTTCAAATAAAAAAAATAAAAAAAAGATTAAGACAACTAGCTTGTGAAAATAAGACAAGAGGATAAAATCAATAATCTATTTTAAATCTAATTTACCGGGGTTCACAGGAAAGCTTTCCTGATAATATTCCATTGAGTACAGTGCAAATAATTTAATGTTATGTAGCAAAAAGTTAACTCATTAATGCAGACTTTTTTTTGCAGATTTTAGAATTTACTACACTAAGAAATCTGCTAAACAAAATGTGATAAATGTTAGATTGAGTTTTTCAATAATGATATGATATATAACATAAATGGAAATTATAATGAAAGTGCACAATGCCTTGCAAGCTGTCAATATTCCAACTCAACTTCTAACACAAACTGCAAAGCTGATTTAAACTCAGTGTGAATGGATGAAATTAAAGTGATCTGTACCTAAATGCACAATATATAGTATATTATGCTACCTATACCTGAAGACACTCACTGACAGTTAACCCTAATCATTTCCTTAAAGGGACAGTCTAGTCCAAAATAAACTTTCATGATTCAGATAGGGCATGTCATTTTAAACAACTTTCCAATTTACTTTTATCACCAAATTTGCTTTGTTCTCTTGGTATTCTTAGTTGAAAACTAAACCTAAGAGGTTCATATGCTAATTTCTTAGACCTTGAAGGCCACCTCTTATATTAATGCATTTCCACAGCTTTTCACCACTAGAGGGTGTTCGTTCACGTGTGTCATATAGATAGCACTGTGCTCACACACGTGGAGTTACCTAGGAGTGAGCACTGAATGGCTAAAATGCAAATGTGTCAAAAGAACTGAAATAAGAGGCAGCTTGCAGAGGCTTAGATATAAGGTAATCAAAGAGGTAAAAAGTGTAGTAATATAACTGTGTTGGTTATGCAAATTTAGGGAATGGGTAAAGCCCACAACAGCTTAAAGGGACAGTCTAGTCCAAAATAAACTTTCATCATTCAGATAGAGAATGTCATTTTAAACAATTTTCCAATTTACTTTTATCACCAATTTTGCTTTGTTCTCTTGGTATTCTTAGTTGAAAGCTAAACCTAGGAGGTTCATATGCTAATTTCTAAGCCCTTGAAGGCCACCTCTTCTCTCAGGGCATTTTGACAGTTTTCACCACTAGAGGGTGTTAGTTCATGTGTGTCATATAGATAACGCTATACTCACGCACATGGAGTTCCAGTGAGCCATCTCTGATTGGCTAAAATGGATGTCTGTCAAAAGAACTGAAATAAGGGGGCAGTCTGCAGAGCCTTACATACAAGATAATCACAGAGGTAAAAAGTGTATAAATATAACTGTGTTGGTTATGCAAAACTATGGAATGGGTAATAAAGGGATTATCTATCTTTTTAAACAATAACAATTCTGGTGTAGACTGTTCCTTTAACATTCCATAGCTTCTTCACCTATGAATACAAAAACAGTGAGACAAGGTTGTATAGGACCTCTGACAGTTTTCATAAAGTGTACCCTATGGTTTCTTAAAATAGATGGATGCATTGTGACATTAACTGGAACAACCCAGAACTAGAGTAATATTAGTCTTTATTGTAAACATCATATCCATTCCCCAAACTTTGCAAACCTTGATACTATCCATTCCCCTCAATACTACTGATAAGAATAGAGTTAAAGGGACATAAAACAAAGTAATACATTTTCAAATGCCATTTTTTAGATCTAACAAATAAAAATGTTAGATGCAGCTAAACACAAACTAACATGCTGCATGTAGTTCAATAATAGCAGTGTGAGAGAGAAAATAATGAAATAGTGCACAAAATCAAAATTAACTTCAAGCCATTATTAATAATAAATAATGCAATATCAAACTGAAGCCCTAAAAGATCATGTAAAATATTATAATATAAATAGTAGCAATAGGAAGAATATTAATTATGTGTTTTTTTTGGGTGTTTTCTAATCTTGGTAATTCTCTAGTTCGAACACATTGAAAAGTATTTCCAATGTTTTAAATGTTAAGAGTTACAATATTTTATTTATTTAAATTTCTGTCTAAAACCTTTCAACTATATATCTCCGTAGCCAAATTTTTTTTATTGCATTATATATGACTAATGAACACAGCACTGACATCATGTACACATTTTGTATTTATATATTTAAAGGGGCAATCTAGTCAAAATTAAATTTTCATCATTCAGATAGGGCATGCAATTTTAAACAACTTTCCATTTTATTTTTATCATCGAATTTTCTTTGTTCTAGTGGTATTCTTAGTTGAAAGGCTAAACCTAGGTAGGCTCATATGCTAATTCCATAGCCCTTGAAGGCTGCCTCTTATCTGAATACAGTTGACAGGTTTCACAGCTAGAGTGTGTTAGTTAATTTGTGCTATTTAGATTAAATTGTGCTCACACCCGTGGAGTTACTTATGAGAGGGCACCTAATTGGCTAAAATGCAAGTCTGTCAAAAGAACTGAAATAAGAGGAAAGTCTGCAGAGGCTTAGATACAAGGTTATCACAGAAGTAATGGTAAACTTTAACGTTTTTATTTATTATCACCGAGATTATGAGTTTTGCATTAACAGGGGTGCGTTGCTAAAAAGCCTTTTTTTAACGCTACCTTAAGACAACGCTGGTATTACAGGTTTTTTTAAACCTGGCGTTAGCTGCAAAAAGGTGAGCGTAGAGCAAAATTTAGCTCCACATCTCACCTCAAAACCAGCGTTGCTTACGGTAGCGGTAAGCTGGCAAAACGTGCTTGTGCATGATTTCCCCATAGGAAACAATGGGGCTGAGCCGGCTGAAAAAAAAAACAAACACCTGCAAAAAAAGCAGCGTTCAGCTCCTAACGCAGCCCCATTGATTCCTATGGGGAAATGAATTTTATGTCTACACCTAACACCCTAACATGAACCCCGAGTCTAAACACCCCTACTCTTACACTTATTAACCCCAAATCTGCCGTCCCCTAATCCCTACCCTATACTAAATTACAAATATCCCTTAAAAGGGATTTTTGCGGGGCATTTCCCCAAAGTAATCAGCTCTTTTACCTGTAAAAAAAAATACAATACCCCCCCAACATTAAAACCCACCACCCACACACCCAACCCTACTCTAAAACCCACCCAATCCACCCTTAATTAAACCTAACACTACCCCCTTGAAGATCACCCTACCTTGAGATGTCTTCACCCAGCCGGGCACAAGTGAACCTCCAGAGGGGCAGAAGTCTTGTCAGGGTTTTTTCCCTGTTTGCCATGTGCTGCTGGTAGCCATTTTACTCACCTCTCTTCCTGACTATGGTGCATTGTGGGGGATGCTGCTCATTTCCTACAATTCCTTTTATGGCCAGACTGGTGTGCATCATCCATGTGAGATAGGATGCAGTCTCAGAATTGTGATGTCATCACTTATTATTTATGTTTAAATTATTTTTATTAGGAACAAGAACAAAAATCCGGATGTACAGTAGAATAAAAAATACAAAAGATTGAGCATTACAAATTTTAAAAGACAGTGTACATCAATCTACGAGCGCTCTTATATAACCATTGGTATTGCATTATGTTGAGCCCATCACAGTTCTGAGAGTCTTTCTCTTTACCATCCTTCTGCTGCATAGGAAACAGTCTCAATACATTTGGCATAAGTATATCTCATCCATTAGTACATCTCAGACCAAACATTCGTATAACTCATACATAAGGATTTTTTTTTTTGCTAATAACATTATTTTACCTAAAAAAACAAGTAAATAATCGGATGCCGAGAAATAGTTAGTTTATTACACAATCCTCCAGTTCCTATTCAACCTAGAGTTGGACTCTTTATTTGCCCTTGCTGACCAATATTGTCAATTGGGATAGTTAGCGCCATTTCTAAGATTCCAGTAGAACCAAACCTCATCATTTGTTTCTTTAGTACCTAGGGTCCAAGATGCGGATTCATACATACTATAGGTGTGCTGAATTTTATTTTTAACTTCCTGCCATGTTGGTGTGCCTATTTTCCAGTATCTTGCTATGTTTATTCACACTACCGTGCAAAGTATCCTAATGAAGGTGTTTATTGGTTTGTTAAATCTTTGAACTTTCTGGTGTAGTAATGCCTGTGCTGCTTCAAGGTGGACCTGCTCGTCCAAAAGGTAACTAATCATACATGAAAGTGAGTGCCATATGTCTCTAACCCCAGGGCAGTCCCACATCATGTGTCGGTATGTCCCCACTACTCCACATCCCCTATAACACAATCTGGAACTAGTCTTTGACATGTGTGAAGTTCTAAGGGGCGTTAAATACCATCTAAATATCGTCTTCATGGTGTTTTCCCTTAGGTCTGCACTAAGTAGTCCCCTAGTGGCTGTAGCAAATATTTCATTCCAGGTGTCTAAGTCCAAGATCACCTCCAAGTCTATTTCCCAATTGTGTATTAAAGAGGTTTTGGTTTTGTGTGTCAGTTTTTGTATGTCAAGGTATAGTCTGGAGATAGCTTGTTTTGGTCTAGTTTGTGAGTCACATAGCCCTTCCAGTACTGTTCTGTTGTTCGGTTTTGCAAGTTTGAGAAAAGTTTGCAGTGAGGATGAGAGTTGGAGGTATAGGTACCAATGTAATTCTAAGGGGGCCACCCTTTCCCTAAGTTGGGTATATGTCATTATTTTGCTCTGTACCAATAAGTCCGCTACTCGGTATAGCCCTTTATTTTCCCATTTATTAATTTCCTTTCGTGAATCCTCCTGAAGTAGATATCTGATGGGTTGTGTTAGTGACCTTACTGGGCATAATCCCTGTTTATGAGATAGTTCTGACCACAGGTAGTGAGTGTTTTCGCTTGCCTTAGAGTAACAGGGGTTTGTCTTTCGTATAATGCTGTAGTGTTCCCAGAGAATGGCGTCTGGTTTGTCCCACTTTCCCATGTCTGACTCTAATTGAACCCACATCGCTTCCTGTTTGGATCTAAGTATTAGTGCATCCTGAGCTAGCCTCGCCGCCTTGTAGTAATCTATTAGATTTGGTACCCCCAGTCCACCCAAGTTTTTGTGTTTAGTCATGATTTTCCCTGCTATTCTGGCCGATTTTTTCCCCCGGATAAATGTCAAAATTTCCGATTGGATTTTGTCTATATCTGAATATATAACTCATATGGGGAGAGCTCTGAATAAATACAGTAGTCGTGGCAAAATGGTCATTTTCACCGCTGACATCCTCCCCATCCAGGAAAAGTGGTGTCGTCTCCAGTTTTGAAGGTCTTGTCTTATTGATTTATATATCGGGAGATAGTTAATTTTATATAGTTGTTGGATCAGAGATGTCAAGTGTATACCTAGATATTTTAAGGATTGTTTCGTCTCTCTGAGGTCAAAGTTAATCTCTAATAATTTCTTTGTGTGTGGGGGGATCTCTATCGGTAACAACTCACACTTGTCTAGGTTTATCCGATATCCTCAAATCATTGAGAATGTGTTAAGCACCTCATACAAGTTGGGGAGAGACAGCATAGGTTTTGTCAAAGTGAGTAGGACATCGTCCGCAAAAAGATTCAGCTTATATTCAAGTTTACCTATCTTGACTCCTGTGATGTCTGGGTGGGCTCTTATCTGGGCTGCTAGCGGTTCTATCGCAAACAATAGGGGCGACAGCGGGCAGCCTTGCCTTGTTCCGTTTTAATATTGGAATTAGGTTAGACTTATATCCGTTGGTGGACACCCGAACCGACGGGCTGGTGTAAATGGCTTTTATGGCATCCACAAAGGGGCCCGCAAAATTCATGTGTGACAGGGTCGCTATCATGTATTCCCAATCCACTCTATCGAACGCCTTCTCCGCATCCAGCGAGAGGAGCAGAGAAGGCGTCCTTGTGTCACTCAGATGTTGTATGATGTTAATTAGGCATCTAATATTGTCGGGGGCCTCCCTATCCTTTATGAAGCCCACCTGATCTCGATGAATCAGCCTGGGTAGAATCAGTGCTAACCTGTTAGCTAAAATTTTTGTGAAGATCTTCAGATCTTGGTTGATCAATGAAATGGGGCGGTAGCTGGCGCATTTTTTGGGGTCTTTGCCTGGTTTGGGTATTACTATAATTTTTGCCTGTAGTAATTCGGGGGGTATCGGGTGTCCGTCCATAATATAGTTACAAAATTTAGTTAAGTGCGGGACCAGAATGTTCTTAAATAGTTTATAATATTCCCCAGGGAAACCGTCAGGCCCAGCTGCCTTTCCTGGTTTTAGTCCTTTGATTGCAAGAATTATTTCTAGTTTTGTTATGGGGTCATTCAATATTTTTTGGTCTTCTTCTGTCAGTTTCTCTAATGGGGATGTGTCCAAAAACTCCCCCCTCAGTCTTTCTTGTTCTGTAATGCTTTCAGCGTGGAGGGGCTACCTGTTAACCTGTGCTGTCTCTCCAAATGTGCTATTTCATCGTGTGCCTGTCGCATTTCTCTCTGTATTTGTTTGTTATGCAGAGTTTTCCCCTGAATAAGTAGGCCTCTAATTACTGATTTGTGGGCCGCCCATACATAAAGTGGATTGTCTGTGGTGTCTGTGTTAATATCCCAGTAGTTCGTGAGATTTTGTAAAGTCGAGGTGTATATTTGTGGGTTTTTATGTAGTGTGGAGTCATAAGTCCACAAGTCCACGATTTCAGTCTGTTTGGGTCGGATGTTCCCGTCAGCTTAAGCACCACCAGTGAGTGGTCTGACCACACACATGGGATGATAGAGGTGGTAATCAGTGTGGGTTGTAGTATTTGGCTCGTGAATATATAATCAAGTCGTGAGTATATATTGTGCGCCGCTGAGTAGAAGGTGGGGTCGTTTGAGGTCCCATTTAACGTGGTCCATGTGTCGATCAGGGAGTGTGTGCTGAGTGATGAATATATGCTTTTAATTATGCTATTGCGTCTCTCTTGTTTATTTGTCATTAGGGTAGCTTTCTGGGTGCTCTGTGGTGTCATGGAAATATTAAAGTCACCTGCTAGGATTACTCTGGTCTGTGACCATTGTGTCAGAAGTAACGATAGATTTTCAAAAAATAGGTGTTGTTGTTCATTGGGGGCATACACATTGCATAAAATAGTGTCTATATTGTCTATCTGACCTTTTAGAATTAGGTATGTCCCTTCTACATCGGCTATCGTGGATTCATGGACATAGTTAATCGAGGAGTGAATTAGTATGGACACCCCCCTTTTTTGTGTGTCTATAGTCGCATGGAAGTGTGTGGGGAAAGCTTTAGTCCAGTAATAAGGCAACTGTGGTGTGACAAAGTGAGTCTCCTGCATGAACACTATATTTGCTTTAAGTGTAGAATATTGTTTGAAGGCTATTCTTCTTTTGGTGTCTGTATTTAAGCCCTTCACGTTGTGGGAGATAATGGTTAGTTCACCTGTCATGTGTGGTGCGGGCGTGGGGATCTCGCTTACCTTGGTTCAGAATGTTTCTCGTGGGTGTGTGACTCACCGTGGGTTTGGCATGATCTAGCAAAGTTTTCTTGTCTGTAAGCTTAAATGCATGTATTAATGAGGGTCTACTATTCTCGGCATCCTTAAATACAAAAAACAATAAGTAACAATAAAACCATACAACAGTCATTGTTTTCTCCTCTTCAGGAAAAGAATAGAGATGAAAAGAAGACAAAGAGAGAAAAGGAGTTCAACAAAGAGAAGAGCGAGAAAAAAAAACCAGACTAACAAACAAATAAATGGTTCAAACAGCTACAGAGATGTCGCCGCGGCAACACCATGCCAAACGATTTTCAGATTCTGGTCCTCTAGGCAATAGAATCAGTCTATACATGCATACTTTAAATAATTCAGCTATGCAGTGTTGCAGGGATATAGCTGTAGTTTAGCGACTCATAGTCCAGTATTTCAATCTGTACGTGGTCTTCTGATTCAATCTGGTGACTTCTGAGTCTTCTGTTTTTTCCTATTCGATTTGGTCCACTGTGGTGTAGCACATTGGGCTGTTGGCTTCGGTGACCTGGAAGGAGGGGGGGGCAGGTAGTGTCATCGGTGTGTCTAGTCCCAGAATTTGGCAAACTTCAGGGATATCCGTGGGTTCTTTGAGGGTAATTGTTTTGCCCTCCTTGTTGATATATAGTGCAAAGGGGAATCCCCATTTGTATGGGATTTGCTTTTTTCTTAGCAGCTGTGTCAACGGTCTAAGGGAGCCCCTACGTTGCAGGGTGCGTATGCTAAGGTCCTGATAAAATTGTATAATATTCCCCTGGAATTTGAACGTGGGGTTCTTTCGTGCCGCTTGTAATATCTTATCTTTATCTTGAAATAACGCCATCTTTATAATTATGTCTCTTGGGGGTAGTCCCTCCTTGGGTTTGGGTTTGAGAGCCCTATGTGCCCTTTCAATCCCCATGTTGAAGTCGTCAGTCCCCGCCGTCACTTGGTGGAAAAGTTGCACTACATAGGAGAGGAGATCTTTATTAAGGATAGTTTCAGGTACTCCTTTCAGTCTTATATTGTTTCTCCTACTCCTATTTTCCAAGTCATCAATTTTTTCCTGAATGTCAATAATTTCTTGA
Source organism: Bombina bombina (assembly GCF_027579735.1). NCBI lineage: Eukaryota > Metazoa > Chordata > Amphibia > Anura > Bombinatoridae > Bombina > Bombina bombina. The sequence goes on from NC_069500.1 coordinate 246,597,972, forward strand.
TGATGGGTAGCTACAGACTGAGTTACATTGGTGACATCTTCAGTCAGGTTGTCAGTGTGTTCCTCTAAGGAATCTATCCGTCCCCCAAGCTCTGCAGTTTCAGATTTAATCTCAGAGAGGCTATTAGACATTGCCGTGTGCATACTGTCCATCTTATTCCATAGTTTCTCAAAGTTTGTGGCAATTTCTTGCTTGGAGACTAAGTTTCTCAGATCTGCCTTAGTGACTGGGGTTGGATCTGTCATAGTGTCTGTAGGTTCCATTTCTGGTCTCTCTTGCTCCCTGATATCTGGCTCCGGTGCTGTAGATAAGTTGGAGGTTAATGCTGCTTTGAAAAAAGTGCTGACAGGGGTTGATTTGGAAATTTTATCTCCTTTCACTAGTCTCCTGGAGGACATTATGAGAGGAGCAAGTGTTATTTCTTCTTTTCTTTTCTCCCTTTTGTGTCTTAAACTTTCTTATTGTTCTCTTTTTTTTTGCTTCAGTCACGTATTTATTAGGAAGTGTGATGAAACTGTTCCACCAATGTCTCTATATTTTATAAGTGTCTTTTAGTTTATTGACTGAGGGTTAGGATCTGCTTGTTTTCTATCTCAGTAAAAGGTATTTGCCTGTCAACTCCCTCTACCATGTGTGCAGCAGCTGCATTTGTGGGTTTGTTAGGGGTTAATTCGTTTTTCTGTGTCCTCAGTATCTGTTTAATACACTTAGCTGGATCTGACTCAGAGGATCCCCTTTGCTGCCCTCTTTTTGCTCCCTGTGTTCGTTTTCTGTAGTTAGGTAGTGAACTCTCCCATATCTGAAGAGGTATATTATATAGGAAGCGTGGGTTTACTGTATGAGGTCAAATTGGCTTAAGTCACAAACTACCTCTTGTTCACTCAATAATTATATATCCCCTTCAAAATTCCAGTATATCCGGCATAATCTGCCACCTACCGTACTTGATATAGCCCTTCTCCTCTCCTCCGGTCACCAGATCTGAAATCTGCTTAGCCCGTTGTGGATTTCACTGCACGCATGGGGCTCCAGCTCCTCATACCTCCGCCGCCATCTTGTCCCCTTTCATCTAGTAGCGCGGCCTCTGAGAGCCACAAAACCACTGCTTTTACCCTGTTCACGGGTATATGGTGGAGGCTGTGCGGGGTGCACCGTTAATACCGCATCTGTCTTGTGAATCTAGCGGGTGCGGGTCCCATGGGAAACCCCTTACTGATTCAGTGCGGCTCGTCGCTTTGGAGGTATTTACCAGTCTCTTATTATTTTCGGTCCCCCAATCGCCTGCAGCCACTTTAGGGTTCAATGAGCGTCCCTACATGGATTAGCATTAGTATGGCCACAAGTTAGGACTTGATTGCTTGTTCTTGGCTAGTGTGCTCAGCGGAGCTCTGCAGCTATGCGGCCATTTCCTAGCTCAGTCAGGCCACGCCCCATCACTTATTATTTAAAGGGTCTCTGTTCTGAATGCTTTGCCTTTGCGTTGTCTCAGACCTGTTTGTGAGAGTTCCTGTGTATTACCTGGCTGCCTGATGTCCTTCCTGGTTCCTGATCCCTGGCTTGTTCCTGTCTCTGCTGTTTTCCTTGTTCCTGATTCCGGCTCATCTGACTATTTGCTTTGGCTCCTGACTCAGCTCGTCTGACTACCAGCTCTGGTTTTGACTCCTGGCTTGTTATTTGACTTGTGGACTTTTTATTATTTTTTGCTATGAATAAAGGTGTGATTATTTTTGCACTTCTCGTCTCAGTCTGATTCCTGGCACCCTGACAAGTCTTCATCGATCCGGGCAGAAGAGGACCTCCAGATGGGCAGAAGGCTTCATCCAGGCGGCATCTTCTATCTTCATCCATCCGGAGCAGAGCGGGTCCATCTTCAATCCAGCCGACGTGGAGCATCCTCTTCAAACAAAGTCCAAGCGAAGAATGAAGGTTCCTTTAAATGATGTCATCCAAGATGGTGTCCCTTGAATTTCGATTGGCTGATAGGATTCTATCAGCCAATCGGAATTAAGGTAGGAAAAATCCTATTGGCTGATCCAATCAGCCAATAGGATTGAGCTCACATTCTATTGGCTGTTCCAAACAGCCAATAGAATGTGACCTCAATCCTATTGGCTGATTTTTCCTACCTTAATTCCGATTAAGTGGTGGGTTGGGGGGGTATTGTATTTTTTTTTACAGGTAAAAGAGCTGATTACTTTGGGGCAATGCCCCGCAAAAAGCCCTTTTAAGGGCTATTTGTAATTTAGTGTAGGGTAGGGAATTGTTTTATTTTGAGGGGCTTTTTTATTTTATTAGGGGGATTAGAGGTGTAATTAGTTTAAAAATTTGTAATTTCTTTTTTATTTTCTGTAATTTAGTGTTTGTTTTTTTGAACTTTAGTTTATTTAATTTAATTGTATTTAATTGTAGGTAGTTTAGGTAATTAATTTAATTATAGTGTAGTGTTAGGTGTAATTGTAACTTAGGTTATGGTTTATTTTACAGATACATTTGTACTTATTTTAACTAGGTAGCTATTAAATAGTTAATAACCATTTAATAACTATTGTACCTAGTTAAAATAAATACAAACTTGCCTGTAAAATAAAAATAAATCCTGAGATAGATACAATGTAACTATTAGGTATATTGTATCTAGCTTAGGGTTTATTTTATAGGTATTTAGTTTTAAATAGGAATAATTTATTTAATAATAATAAATTTATTTAGATTTATTTAAATTATATTTAAGTTAGGGGGGTGTTAGGGTTAGGGTTAGACTTAGGTTTAGGGGTTAATACATTTAATATAGTAGTGGTGACATTGTGGGCAGCAGATTAGGGGTTAATAAAATTTAACTTGTGTTTGCGAGGTGGGAGTGCAGTGGTTTAGGGGTTAATATATTTATTACAGTGGCGGCGATGTCCGGTCGGCAGATTAAGGGTTAAATAATTTTATTATAGTGTTTGCGAGGTGGGGGGGCCTCGGTTTTGGGGTTAATAGGTAGTTTATGGGTGTTAGTGTACTTTTTAGCACTTTAATTAAGAGTTTTATGTTACGGCGTTAGCCCATAAAACTCTTAACTACTGACTTTTAAATGCGGTAGGAGTCTTGCCAGAAGAGGGTCTACTGCTCACTTTTTCCATCAATCGTAATACTGGTGTTAGGAAAATCCCATTAAAAAGATAGGATACGCAATTGACGTAAGGGGATATGCGGAAATCTAAAATTGCGGAAAAAAAGTGAGCGGTACACCTGTACCCCTCAACGCTGCTTTTTAAGGCTAACGCAAGACTTGTAATCTAGGCGCATATTTGTAAGATTGTCCTAGTTTGGGAGTTGGCTCTAGTTATCCTTCCCACTGTACTCACTTCTTATAAATATATTTTATCATCACTACTGTAAGGTGAAATCAATTAGCAGAAACGACTTCCTGAAGAGATTCTGTAAATGTAACAATTATTGCTAATTTACGAAGAGTTTATTATAAAAAAACAAAAATACGTAATATATTGACCAATGTTAAATAATGTTTTTCCTTTATAATTTATAGCTCATCTTACTCACAATGTAAAAATCTTTATCTGATATCCACCTTCCCATATACATATGAATGTGTTTTAATGGATTGTCAACTGGCAAAGTGATCAAATCCATTCAAATGGACACTGTTGAATAGCAAAAATGAAAATAACTACATCACGATTTTCTTTGATTGTTGTTATCATTATTATTCCTTTAATTCGATTATTTTTTAACATCAACCTTTTCTTTTAATAATATAACTGTTTGTTTCATGAAAGCATCATTTGTTTCTGCACTGAGCATTTAACAGCATCTTACCGCAATGGAGAAAAAAAAAAAAAAAGTATGTTTGTGCTGATTCTATTAATCATTCTTGGAAAAACAGTTCTTACTTATTGACATCACATGAAAGAAATGTCAAACTTAGATTTTGTCAGATTGCTTTAGAGTCATGGGTTCTGAAGCTACATATAAATGTCAAGTTCTTATTTTATAATTAGTAATAGTTAAAAGGATATATTCCAAAACATTTTATATTCAACCTAACCTTTTTATTATATATATATTTATTTTACTCTTCTCTGGTGTTTAATATATATATATATTCATTTAAACAGTCTGTTTCATAGTTGTAATAACAAAAAAGCATTAAGCAGTTGGTTATATTTAAAATAAATCATTATAATATATATTATTCAGCATTTCAACAATTTTGGGCCAGATTATGACTGGAGAGTTATTTAGTGCTTTCGTTCGCACACTAACTGCACTAAAAATAAACTTTTTGCGCACATCAGGTTGCGCTTGTATTACAAGATGAAAGTTAAAAGTTATCACTTGCGCGCTAACCCGATGTGCGCAAAAAGCCGAAGTTAGAATATTGCGCGCATGATAACCTATTGCCCCAAAGAAGTCAAAAGAGAAAAACACCCCACTCTCGCTCTAACCCAAATGCATATTCTCAAGGTTTCTAGACAGAAATTTGAACAAATAAAATATTGTTAACATATAAAACACTGGAAATAATTTACAGTGGAACAGATTACAAGTGGAGCACTATTTAGCACTTTCGCTAGGGCGCTAACTGCACTACAAGTAAACTTTCTGCACACGTTGGAAGTAAAAAGTTATTGCTTGCATGCTAACCCGATGCGAGCAAAAAAGGAAGTTAGAATATCACACGCATGACAACCTATTCCCCTATACAAGTCAATAGAGCAAAAAAAGGGAGAAAAAAAAACAGACTCTCGCAACTTAGAATATCGCGCACACGATAACCTATTACCGCATAGAAGTAAATTGAGGATAAAAAGTGGAAAAAAACACCACACACTCTCTCTAACCTAAACGCATATTCTCAAGTGTGCTAACCCAACATAAAAATATGAATATTTCACATTCCAATGTTCTTCACATAGCAGAGCTCAACACAACGAATGCTTCAAGTGGATTCCCCCAATTCAACTGAAAATACAACTTTTAATGAATTTTGCAGTCTCAAAATTATCTTACCTCCTGAATAGAATCACTCAAAACAGCACAAATACACAAAACAGGTGTCTCAAGCTTAAGCTAGAACACATGAAATACCTGAACTGGCTAGAAGTTTGCCGAGTATCACGTTTGACTGCATGTTAGAAATATGGCTAAGTCAAAAGAATTGTCCAAAAAAGTTAAGAGAAGAGATCATCGCCCTTCACAGACAAGAAACAGGATACAAAAAGATAGCAAAGGCACTGAATGTTCCTAGAGACACCATTGGAAGTATAGTTTGCAAGTTCAAAGTTAAAGGAACAGTGGTTACACTACCTGAATGGGGCAGAAAAAGAAAGCTATTAATGGCTGTAACCAGATTTCTGAGAAGGCAGGTTGAGAAAAATCATTTAGTGACTGCAAAGACCTGCAGCAAGACTTGGTGGCAACAGGCACTGAGGTTTCAGTTTGCACAGTAAGGTGCGTACTAAACGCAGAAGGTTTTAATGCCAGAACTCCAAAACGTACACCACTACTGACCCAAAATCCCAAGAAAAGTTGTCTCCAATATTCTCAAAATCATATAAATAAGCCACTGAAGCTTTGGGATTCTGTTCTGTAGAGCGAGGAAACAAAACTGGAACTTTTCGGCCTGATGGATCAGCGGTATGTCTGGAGGAAGAAGAATGAAACATACACTGAAAAGAACACTTTTCCTACAGTTATGTTTGGTTGTGGTTCAGTGATGCACTGGGGCTGCCTTGCATCCTCTGACCCTGGAAACCTGTAGCTTGTGGAAGGCAAGATGGATTCATTGAAGTATCAGTAAATCCTAGGAGAAGCTGAAGCTTGGGCGTCATTGGACCTTCCAACAGGACAATGATTCCAAGCATACCTCAAAATTCCATCAAGGCTTGGTTGCAGAAGAAGTCCTGGAAGATTCTACAGTGGCTATCACAGTTACCTGACTTGAACCCCATAGAAAATCTCTGGTGGGATTTGAAGAAGGCAGTTGCAGCACGCAAACCCAAGAATATTACTGAACTGGAGACCATTGCTCATGAGGAATGGGCTAAGATTTCTCAGGAATGCTGCCAGAAGCTGGTGACTAGCTATGCTTCTCGTTTGCAGCAGGTTATAACAGCAAAAGGGTGCTCAACTGAGTACTAAAGATGCTTGCCATGAAGGGGTTGAATCATTTTTAGACTGCAGAATTCATTAAAAGTTGCATTTTCAATTGAATTTGGGGAAAACACTTGAAGCATTCATTGTGTTGAGCTATTTCAATTGCTTTTGTTTCATTTACTCATTGCAAACAGCTGAAAGTTTGTACATTTTAACAATAAACCTGATTTGCAATACAGTATATCTGATGGTATTTTGGTACAATACATATCTATACCTTTATAGCTATATAGCTATATGATTTTATGTAGGTATATATATATATATATATATATATATAAAGGAATATCTGTTTAGAAATACTTAGAACATATTTCCCTATGTGCAGAATATTGGAATATTATTAAAATGAATATTGCATAAATATGTCTTTACACGATTTCATCTACTTAACTGCAAATGGTTCCAATGCACATATATATGTGTACATATGTATTTATATGTGTTTATATGTCTGTAAATACATATAAATACATATATATATATATATATATATATATACACACAAATATACCCACATATATACATATACATATTTAGACATGTATGTGTATGTATCTCTTTGTTAAAGCCCTTTGTCTGTCTTTTTTTTTTGTCTCTAACACCTGAGATCTTATATATTTGAGCCTTTGGGTCATATTTATCAATGTGTGAGCGGACATGATACAAAGTAGCGTATCATGTCCGCTGCACATCGATAAATGCAGACAGCATATGCTGTTGGCATTTATCATTGCACCAGCAGTTCTTGTGAACTACTGGTGCAATGCCGCCCCCTGCAGATTCGCAGCCAATCGGGCGCTAGCAGGGGGTGTCAATCAACCCGATCGTATTCGATCGGGTTGATTTCTGTCCACCGCCTCAGAGCAGGCTGACAAGTTATGGAACAGCGGTCTTTAGACCAAACAAGGGACCTCAAGCTTCCTATATGGAGCTTGATAAATATGCCCCTTTATAACATTTTTGTGCAAATATAATTTTTGTATTTTTATTAGATAGTGTTATTATGAATGTAGCTGTAATTTGTAATGCATTTTTTATATGTTTTTTTACCCCATTTTGTTTCACGAAACACTTAACCAGAGCTCTGCGGTTGCAATAATAACTGTAGCGTAAATCATGATTGCGCTAACGCATTCTCATTTAATTTCAACTTGTAATATGAGTGCAATTTAACTTGCATGAAAACGAATGCGAAAACCCAATATTGCTTGCGTCCAAACGTTAGCACTCCACTCGTAATCTGACCCTTTATCATTTATTTATTTGTTAAACTTCATTTGAGTAGAGTCATTTACTTCTTGTTACAGCCATAAAAGGGTACAGGGGAAGGCAGAGAAGTTATCCCTTTGAAAAGGTTGTTAGGATTCAAATGCTGTAAACCAGTGCTCAGAAGGGGACATTTGCTGTAAAAGCATGTGACAATAGAACTTAAATTTTATAATTGTAACTGTTTTTTCCTACAGTTGTGTTTGCAATGTTTGAGGGGTCCTGTCCACCTGCTTAGTGATAAATGGGGGCATTTGCATTTATGTAGTGTCTATATTTGCAAATAATACATTAATTATGTGTAATCTAAAAGTTCTAATACTTTATTACCAATAATGATTTCCTGTATACTTTATAGCTCATGTTTCCCACAATGTAAAAATCTTCATCTGATATCCACCTTCCAGATACATGTGAATGTGTCTAATGGATTGTCAACTGGCAAAGTGATCAAAGCCTTTCAAATGGACACTGTTAAATAACAAAAAATGAAAATATCTACATAACGGTTTTCATAGCTTGTTGTGGTCATTATTATTCCTTTAATTCAATTCTTTTTTAACATCAACCTTTTTTTTAACACTGTTTATTTCATGAAAGCACAATTGTTTTCTGTATTGAGCATTTGACGGCATCTTACACAATTTGATAAAAAAATAAAAGTATGTTTGCGCTGATTCTATTAGTCTCTCTTGGAAAAACAGTTCTTATTGACATCACATGAAAGAAATGTCAGACTTTGATTTTTTTCAGATTGCTTTAATGCCATGAGTACTCAAGATACATATAAATGTCAAGTTCTTATTTTATAATTAGTTATCGTTAAAGTGATATATTCTGAAATGTTTTATGTTCAACCTAACCTTTTTCATATATATATATATAAATAAGCATATGAGACTGCACTCACTTGATTTGTGATAAAATAATACTTTTTTTTTTTAATTTAGAGATTTTTTATTGCTGTGAACAAGATACATAGGGACACACACGTCCCAATACAGTAGCAAGGTTTTGGGGCACACAGGCTATAGTCAAATGGTCTAAAATAAAATAAGTAACAAGTAATACATGAATCCCAGTTTAAAGAGATGTAAATTAAAGCGCACATAGTGTAGTTCATGTACTTAATGGTAGTGGTATAGTTTAAAGGGGAAAGAAGCAGGGAGAGGGGGGAAGGGGCAAGAGTAATTAAGGAGACCTAAAGAGAACCAGTGGGTGGGCATGATTGGCTAGAGGAGATAGCAAGTAAGTGTGTATGGATGTTAAGAACCCTATATAATAGCTGGCTGCCATACAGTCTTGAATTTTTCTTTCCAGTCTGCCCATGCAAGTTCGAAAAGGTCAATTTTATTGAGGGAGTAAAATATTCAGTTGTCCATGTAGTATAGATAGGCCATGGTATTTAGTATCATGGGCCATGCCGGGGGCAGTTCTTTCTTCCATGTTTTGGCTATGTTAGTTTTGATTTCCGAAAAGAGGTATATACAGAGAAGGCTGTGGTGTTTGGGCAAGTTGTAAGTGCCCATATGTAGTAAGGCCAGGGTCGGCTCCAGAACAAATTAAATGGGGGGCATTTTTTTTTTCACCAGGGGGCACGCATTTACAAAGCATGTATGCGAGTCAAAATAAGAGCAGACCTACATATTCTGCAGGAAAGCGTAGCTTCTGGCTGGCTTATCCCCAACTATTAACATTTGGAGAATATGTGCTAAATCACTAGGTAAAAGAATGAAGTCTAAATCCTATGCAGTGCACTAAAACAGAGCCATTAAACTTGAGAGCCCCAGTGCAATAGCTCCTTAAAAACAATTCACCCCTTAATCACCATGATCCAAAACCCTTAAACTCATTCTCAAATCTCAATCATGTCCCCTGATACTAGGTTTTCAGGTACTGGTAATTTTATAGATTAGATTTAGCTATACCTGTTTCACAATAACTAACGGATATCAGGCTACTTAATACAATCTATGTACTGTGAACCTATCGACGCCTCAAAAGTGCACTGTGATCTTAGACTGGCCTAAGATCACAGTGCACTTTTGAAGCGTCGATAGAAGCTGGTAGCCATTTATAGACATATTTATATGATACAATCATATTCTTATCATGGTCTATTGTTTAAGAAAATGTGTAACTCACAATAGTTAGGTAAAATTAATAGGGTTAAAGACAAGTCCAAAAAGTCTCTAATTAACTTCTAATTCCAAATAAGAGGTTAAGACATGGAGCTCCTTGCAGATGTGTGATGCAACCTCACAGTTCGGCAGATAACTCCGCCCCCAGCATGCAGCATTACATAACAATTCATTATTTTATTTATTATTTTTAAAGCGTATGATCATATCAATATTTTTTGAGGGGGCACAGCATTTCATTTGCGTGGACATTGCCCCCAATGCCCCCCCTTGGAGCCGACCCTGATGGGGTACACTACAAACCTCGCTTGCACGTTAAAGGGACAGTCTACAATATAATTTTTATGGTTTTAAAAGATACATAATCCCTTTATTACCCATTCCCCAGTTTTGCATAACCAACACAGTTATATATGATTTTTACCTCTATGATTATCTTGTATCTGAGAACCTTCTGACAGCCCCCTGATCACATGACTGTGACTATTTTTTATCTATTGACTTGCATTGTGTTGGGCTAAATCTTAAATAACTATCTGTGCCTGAACACAGTGTTATCTATATGGCCCATGTGAACTATCAAGTCTTTTGTTGTGAACAGCAATTTAAAAAGCATGTGATTAGAGACAGCCATCAAGGGCTTAGAAATTAGCATATAGCCTACCTAGGTTTAGTTTCAACTAAGAATACCAAGAGAAAAAAGCAAATTTGATGATAAAAGTAAATTGGAAAGTTGATTAAAATGACATGTCCTGTCTGAATAATGAAAGTTTCATTTTGACTAGACTGTCCCTTTAACTTGAAGTGCACTAAAGCTGAAGGTGCATTAAGAAATACTTTAAATAGCAATTTTCTTCACTTAAAATTTTTTTTATTTTAATTTTCAACTATATATATATATATATAAAGAGAGAGAGAGAGAGAGAGAGAGATATTTTTTTTATTATTATTATTTTTAGTAAAAAGCTCCCTACACTTTGAATAGCACTCCACTTTTAATTTAGGCTGTGGATGGCCAACTGGCAGAAAAACTAAGAATGTGTGCCATAGATTTTTGTGCCCCCAAGAAAAAATTGTGCTTTGGGGAATTCTGGTGGGGTAAAAGTGTCCACAACTCAAAAGATACCCTTTAACCTTAACTAAATCAGGCCCTGAGCCACTGGACATTTTGTAATATATTATTATTTGTGTGTAGCCATAATTTGTAGCCTTTAAGGGTTGTAAAATATTGATCTGCAGCCTTTTAAGCTTCATAAATACTTATCTGCGACCCAAAATATGTTAGAAAGTTGACCACCACTAATATAGGCCAAAGTGTTTGGGTGGCAGCTATGTTGTTTGTTTTGCGTCGGGTTCTTTACACACCTTTTACAACAGGGCTTTGGTAGTGTTCTAGCCTCTTCAGTTTTCTGGTATCCTGCCCACCCACTGTGGTGGATGGTCAGCATCAAGTATTTGTTGCTTCCTTTAAGGTTGCTTTAGCGCCACTGCTGTGACAAGGTTAGTCGATTAATTTAAGGTATCCCCAGGACATTCATTTTAGGCTCCCCTCAGATATAGGATGTTGTTCATCTAGGCCTTAAAGTTTGGAGCTTGAGGCCCTTAAAGCTTGGAGTCCTGTATCCACCCTAGCGGTTGTTCTTGGCCTAGGCAGGGTAAGTTACTGCTATTGAAGTTGTAAGTGATGTGCCTAGTTGCAGGCCTGGTGGTGCTCCTCTTGGTGTGTAGTGGACCAAAGAGCTCTGGTGGGGCTGTTGTATCTGTTGCTAGCGTAGTAGTGAGGCTCTGTAGTGTGTCAGCAAGCCTGGGACCCTGCCCCCCAGAACAAAAGGGCTAATGCTAACCAATTACAAACTAATACACATATAAATTATTTCATCCTGAATTTATGTTTGTACTTGTGCAGTTATAGTTGGTTTAGTACTGATTCTGATTAGTTAAAGGGACAGCCAACACCAGAATTTGTGTTGTTTAAAAAGAAAGGTTATCCCTTTATTACCCATTCCCCAGTTTTGCATAACCAACACTGTTATAGAAATACACTTTTTACCTCTGTGATTACCTTGTATCTAAGTCTCTGCAAACTGCCCCCTTGTTTCAGTTGTTTTGCAGACTTGCATTTTAGCCAATCAGTGCTCACTCCAGGGTAACTTCACGTGCATGAGCTCAATGTTATCTATATGAAACACATGAACTAATGCCCTCTAGTGGTCAAATGCATTCAGATTAGATGCAGTCTTCAAGGTCTAAGAAATTAGCATATGAACCTCCTAGGTTTAGCTTTCAACTAAGAATACCAAGAGAACAAAGCAAAATTGGTGATAAAAGTAAAGTGGAAAGTTGTTTAAAATTACATGCCCTCTCTCTCTCTCTTGGTGGAAGTATTGAGAAGTAACAGATATGAGTCTGGACTGCAATAATAATAATATAAAATTGAACTGAGGTCGATCAACTAAGAAAAATTATCTTGAGCATATTAATTCTTAATTAACTTGAAGGTAATTTAGGAGTATTATTGGTTATAAAAAGCATAAACAATAGATTGGTTTGATTTGTTGACTGTACGCATAAAGTATATAAGGGAAATTGTGCTGTTTTTCCCTGTTAATTTTTTTTTTTTCCTCTCCTTTGTTATTGTTTTTTGTTTAAGGAATTATAGAAATAATATAATTCAATAGGAAACTCTAGAGATGAAGGATTGTTAGAATTATTGAATCCTCACGGTTGTTTGGTTGTTTTTTTTTTTTTTCATTGTTTATGTAACCTTCTCTGTTTCCTGAAAACTGCTTAAAAATGTATAAACATGTTGAAATATAATAAAAATGAAATTAAAAAAAAAATTACATTCCCTATTTAAATCATGAAAGTTTTTTTTTTGGACTTGACTGTCCCTTTAAATATTAATAATGTATTAAACAAGGAATTAAACAAACAGATATATATTTCTTTGTAATCTCCATCTAATAGTTAAATATAAATATATATTTATATATAGACATTGATATTCACACTTAAACTACTTAGAATGTCCACTACTGTTGCAAAGAATGTTTTTGCTATCATGACTGTTGATGCAAAACTGATAATCCTCCTTTAGAGAACAATTTACTAAAGAGACAAGGTGAAGAAGTAGGGAGGAGAACACTAATTCTCAGAAAAGTAAATATGAATTTTCATATTAATTTTACAGCAAAAGGCAGCAAAATAAATAATATATCTATACTGCAAATATGTCATGCTTTATTTTATATATGCAAAATGTTATATGTAGTTAAATTTGACGTTTAAAAAAATATAGAATATATGGTGATCTGGCATCTGTAATCTCTTGCTGTTTACAGATTTGAGCATATCATTAAGGGTTGTAGATATAGGGGCCAATTTATCAAAGGATCAGGTCCGCAAGACCTCGCTGAATGCGGAGAGCAATACGCTCTCCATATTCAGCATTGCACCAGCAGCTCACAAGAGCTGCTGGTGCAACGCCGCCTCCTGCTGACTCGCGGCCAATCAGCCGCCAGCAGGGAGGTGTCAATCAACCCGATCATACTCGATTGGGTTGAATTCCGGCGATTCCTGTCCGCCTTTTCAGAGCAGGAGGACAGGGTTATGGAGCAGCGGCTGTTTCTGGCGAGTCTGAAGACTCGCCAGAAACACAGGCCCACAAGCTCCGTTCGGAGCTTGATAAATGGGCCCCATGGTGATTATCAAATGTACATAGTTTAAAATATAATGTGTACTTTACAATTACAATGGTTTCTAAAATCTGAATAACTGTTAATGCTTTGAAAGATGTTAGCGACTTCTGGAATTAATTTGATAGAATAAAAAGCTTCTACTTTTTTTGTTGTTAAAGCATTTGCCTTTTTATACTAGATATCAATATCTATGAGAAATGTTTTCTCATAACCCATGACTATCTATTGTGTACATAAAAATCAGATCGGTAATTCTTACTCTGTATGAAACTGCACCAACTGCATTTTTGATTAAGTAAATTGAGAAAGCACTAGATTTTAACAATGGAGAAAACTGAGATTATATCCATCATGCTTATATATAATTAAAAGGCACCCTAAAGAGACAAATAAGGTTTTTTTTTTTGGGGTGGGGGGGGGGGGGTGGGTTTGCTGCAGGATTTCTTTTTTAGCTACATTGTAAATATATCAATATATTGTAGTCTTGATCTCAGAATTCTTTTTTCAGTTTCCTGTTTAAAATGAAGCTTTTGTCCTCATTTGCTTTATATCTGACAGCATTTGTAATTTGTAAAGTAAAATCCATTCTCCTTTCTTCAGCTAGTGTCAGGAAATTGCTCCTCCTATTAAATGAGAACAGCAGCTGCTATAGATAAAACCTACAATTACAGTAATGTTTTTAGAAAAGTGGGTTTCAAAATTGACTCTATTACGGAGGGTAATCAAGAAATAATAAAAGCACAGATCAGACCACGATTTCGCAGGTATGAAATCTTCAGAAATTTGCTAATGTAGTCTTATTTATTAGTCCTTTGTATTAACCGATGATTAAGTGTGTTCTATTTTATCTTAATGTAATACATATAATCTTTTTATGATTTAGCTATATCACAGGCAAAGTCATTGTTATTAAATGTATCTTTACAATATTAGATTTCATGCATATATGAGTAAATGTTATCACTGCTTAATTTAAAATGTATTTTTTGTGATTTTTGTTGCTTGCAATCATTATACATGATTTATGATCATATACAAACTTACATATTTAAAATATGTGAAGTAAACCAGATTTGAGAAGATAATCATAATCAGTGGCCTATAAACTAGTATTGTATGTTTGAGGGTAAACTTCTGGATTAAAAGAATATGGCAGGCTTGATCTTAATAAAATACTGGTATGGAGTAGATCTTTTTTGGTACTGTGTTTGGTTTTATGGCATTTTGCTGGCCCTAAATGGATTTAGAAGGGTATGGAAGTTGCTACAACATTTTTCATTCAGTCCACAAAGTTAAAGTGAATATAAATTTAGATGATAAAGTGCCCGTTTTTTAAAAATCTGATTAAAAACAGGGGCACTTTAATTCATCAAAATTTACATTTCACTTTTGTTGTGAAAATACTTACCTTTTAATCTTGACAGCCGCTGCATTACCTCCCCCACAGAAGCCACGCCCCCAAACAGATGAAGCATTCATTTGTATTTGTAGTGAGTAGCTTAATAACCTCATTACATGCCTTACAAATTAGTACCTTAACAAGAATCACTTTAGCAATTAAAACACACACTGTTTTCTTCAAAGCACACTCAAGTGCATTAAATGTTTTACTAATTTTCATGTTCCCTTGAACAGCAACTAGATCCATGCTGAAACACACAAAAGTTCACAAAATATCCACAGAGGTTTTGATAATCTATGGACAAGTTATATAGATTATGTCAGCTAGGATGTGAACTTGACGGTGCAACAGTGAATGACTGAATGAAGTAGATAGATAAACAGTATTCTAGAGGAGGCTGAGGAAATAGAAAACACATTCTGTACTCTGGGACTGAGGAGGGAAATCTGAAAATTGAGAGACAGTATACTGTAAAATTGTTTTTCCCTTTATGTGCTTGCAATCACGTTATACCAACTGCAGAGTATAACATGTATGAGAAATTACCAATTTAGGTTTATTTTTGTATATTAAATAGCTGGTTTTGTTCTTTGACACCACAACCCCTTGAAATGGGTTGAGATATGTTATTACTTTCTCTACACACATGTGCTTCTTTATATTATCTTTGTCTATATACCAAAGCTCAATACTTAGAGAGAACAATTGTAAAGTAATATTTTATTATATACAAAATAATATTTAAAGAGAGATGCAAGTGACATACATTACTGTCACTTTAAATAAAGGGATTGCTGCACACAGAGTTCTTAATAAAAATTGGCTAGATTACAAGTTTTGCAGTAAGAGCGGCTTGGTACTAACTTGCAAGTTATTGTCACTGCTCACCTCCCTATAGCGCTGCTATTACAGGTTTTCATAAACCCAGCGTTAGCAGGCAAAATTGTAGCGTTGAGCAAAATTGAGCTCCATACCGCACACAAATACCAGCGCTGCTGTGAGCTGGTTTTACGTGCTCGTGCATGATTTCCCCATAGACATCAATGGGGAGAGCCAGCTAAAAAAAAAAACTAACACCTGCAATAAAGGAGCGTAAAGCTCCATAACACTGCCCCATTGATTCCTATGGGGAAACAAAAGTTATGTTTACACCTAGCACCCTAACATAAACCCGAGTCTAAACACCCCTAATCTGCCGCCCCCGACATTGCCGCCACCTACATTACAGTTATTAGCCCCTAATCTGCCGCCCCCAACATCGCCACCACCTACCTACACTTATTAACCCCTAATCTGCCGCCCCCAACGTCGCCATCACTATACTAAAGTTATAAACCCCTAAACCTAACCCTAACGTAACCCTAACCCTAACACCCACTAACTTTAATATAATTAAAATTAATCTAAATTAAAATTACTATCATTAACTAAATAATTCCTATTTAAAACTAAATACTTACCTGTAAAATAAACCCTAAGATAGCTACAATATAACTAATAGTTACATTGTATCTATCTTAGGTTTTATTTTTATTTCACAGGCAAGTTTGTATTTATTTTAACTAGGTAGAATAGTTAGTAAATAGTTATTAACTATTGCTATTACTAGCTGGACAGATAGCTCAGCATGCTAATGCACTGTGGCTGAGCTCTGTAGCAAACCAAGGGTTGCAGATTCGATCCCCGGCAAGATCCACTCGGCCTTTCATCCTTCAGAGGTCAATAAAATGAGTAGCGCCTTGAGACCCTTACGGGTGATTAGCCGCACTTTACAAGTACCCCATACATACATACATACCTAGTTAAAATAAAGACCAATTTATCTGTAAAATAACACCTAACCATACACTACAATTACATTAATTAAATACAATTAACTAAATTACACAAAATAAATGATCAAATGTGTTAACTAATTACAATTACTAATCCTATGAAAATAACCCCCCGAAAAAAAAAAAAAAAAAAACCCTTAGCCTAAACTGCCAATAGCCCTTAAAAGGGCCTTTTACGGGGCATTGCCTCAAAGAAATCAGCTCTTTTACCTGTAAAAAAATAATACAAACAACCCCACAACAGTAAAACCCACCACCCACACAACCAGCCCCCCAAATAAAATCCTATCTAAAAAAACCTAAGCTCCCCATTACCCATAAAGGGCATTTGTATGGGCATTGCCCTTAAAAAGGCATTTAGCTCTTTTTCTGCCCAAACCCTAAGCTAAAAATAAAACCCACCCAATAAACACTTAAAAGAACCTAACACTAACCCCCGAAGATCCACTTACAGTTTTTGAGGTCCGGACATCCAACCTCAACGAAGCGGCAGAAGTCCTCATAGAAGACGGCAGAAGTCTTCATCCAAGCGGGCCGAAGTCTTCATCCAAGCCGGCAGAAATCTTCATCCAGACGGCATCTTCTATCTTCATCCATCCGGCGTGGAGCGGCTCCATCTTCAATACATCCGGCGCGGAGCATCCTCTTCTGACGACGGCTAACGAAGAATGAAGGTTCCTTTAAGGGATGTCATCCAAGATGGTTTTATTTTTAGCTTAGGGTTTGGGCAGAAAAAGAGCTAAATGCCATTTTAAGGGCAATGCCCATACAAATGCCCTTTTATGGGCAATGGGGAGCTTAGGTTTTTTAGATAGGATTTTATTTGGGGGGTTGGTTGTGTGGGTGGTGGGTTTTACTGTTGTGAGGATGTTTGTATTATTTTTTTTTACAGGTAAAAGAGATGATTTCTTTGGGGCAATGCCCCGCAAAAGGTCCTTTTAAGGGCTATTGGCAGTTTAGTTTAGGCTAGGGTTTTTTTTATTTTTATAGGTCTATTAGATTAGGTGTAATTAATTGAAATATTTGATAATTTATTTTTTATTTTGTGTAATTTAGTGTTTGTTTGTTTTTGTAATTTAGTTAATTGTATTTAATCAATGTAATTTATTTAATTGTAGTGTAAGGTTAGGTGTTAGTGTAACTTTTATTTTACAGGTAAATGTGTCTTTATTTTAACTAGGTAGCTAGTAAATAGTTAATAACAATTTACTAACTAGTCTACCTAGTTAAAATAAATACAAACTTACCTGTGAAATAAAAATAAAACATAAGCTAGATACAATGTAACTATTAGTTATATTGTAGCTAGCTTAGGGTTTATTTTATAGGTAAGTATTTAGTTTTAAATAGGAATTATTTAGTTAATGATAGTAATTTTTATTTAGGTTTATTTTAATAATATTAAAGTTAGTGGGTGTTAGTGTTAGGGTTACACTTAGGGTTAGGTTTAGGGGTTAATAACTTTAGTATAGTGGTGGTAACGTTGGGGGCGGCAGATTAGGGGTTAATAACAGTAATGTAGGTTGCGGCGATGTTAAGGACAGCAGATTAGGGGTTAATAATATTTAATTGAAGAATACAAAAAGGGCAGGCACTGCATACACAAGATGATTGCTTAAACAAGTCCAACATTTATTGGAATAATACAGAGGACCTCACATTAATGCATACCAGAGGCTAGTACAGGAGGATATCTTACAGTTGGAAAGGTCTCTAAGTGACAGTGTTTCCCCCCAGAATTTAAATAAAGGTGAAAGGAAAGCCATCACCTCTCTTAAAAACAATGACCAGATCGTTATTAGAAATTCTGACAAGGGGGGAAACATTGTCATATTAGAAAAAGAATACTATTTTCATGAGGCACATTCCCAACTGTCAGATACAAAAGTTTACCAAAAATTAAGGTAACCCATTTGCACAATATAGGAGAGAACTTGTTAAGTTAATCACTGAAGGAATACGCTTGGGTGTGTTTAGAGAAACAGACTTGGACACATTGGTCCCTCAAAATCCTCTTGTCCCCATTTTTTACCATGTCCCCAAGGTTCACAAGGACCTCACCAATCCACTGGGTAGACCCATTGTCTCCGGGGTGGGGTCCTTGTTTGAGCCTTTGGGGACCTGGTTGGACAGTGTGCTCCAACTTTTGGCTGTCAAGCAGCTGTCTTATCTTAGGGACAGCACTCATTTAATTGACATATCACAAACGGTAAAATGGGAACCTAATTATTCATGGGCAGCAGTAGATATTAGTTCCCTATATACTTCAATACCACAACATTTGGGTATTGAGGTGGTGGAATTTTTTCTAGAGAGAGAACTAAATATGGCATATGACACTAAGAAATATATTGGAGATGCACTACGCTTTGCTTTGTCCCTTAACTATTTCATGTTTGAAGGGAACTACTACAGACAAACATGCGGAATGGCTATGGGGCAAAATTTGCCCCTGCGTTCGCAAATTTATATGTCTTAATGTTTTAAAAGTAACAAGTTTCACTTATTGTCCCGTTTTTTAAAGTCATGAAGGGGTTAATAGGTGTAAACAGGGAAGCGTATAAAAAGCAGACTATTACACTAAGCAATAGATCTATGAGTAAGCGCCTGTAGGGGGCGCGAAACGCGTCAGTTCCTCACATTTGTCCACACCATACCTGCCTGGGAGTCACTTTTAAGAACTCTTCACACTTTGGATTGGTATTTACTGTATTCTCTTACCATTTATTCCAATAAATGTTGGACTTGTTTAAGCAATCATCTTGTGTATGCAGAGCCTGCCCTTTTTGTATTCTTAAATAGACTGGTTCTCCACTTCTGGCTACAGCACTCCGGGGGAACGGGTTACACGGCTGCACATGTTTCACTTCCGGTTCAACCGGACGGAGGGAGAATGGTTGTTTGAACGCTGTATCACAGTTTTCACTCATCGTTAATAATATTTAACTAGTGTTTACGATGCGGGAGTGCGGTGGTTTAGGGGTTAATATGTTTATTCTAGTGGCGGCAATGTCGGGAGCAGCAGATTAGGGGTTAATAATTTTATTTTAGTGTTTGCGATGCGGGAGGGCCTCAATTTAGAGGTTAATATGTAGTTTATGGGTGTTAGTGTACTTTTTAGCACTTTAGTTATGAGTTTTATGTTACGGCTTTGTAACATAAAAGCCATAACTACTGACTTTTAGTTTACATTATGGATCTTGACGGTATAGGCTGAACCGCTCACTTTTTGGCCGGACAGGCAAACTCGTAATACCGGCGCTATGGAAGTCCCATTGAAAAAGGACTTTTTAAAAGCTGCAGTAGTTACATTGCGTTACGGCCAAAAAAGTGTGTGGTACACCTATACCTACAACACCTGTTATACCAGCGGTAGTGAAAAGGAGCCATAACAATACTTTTTCATTCATACCGCAAAACTCGTAATCTAGCCAATAGTCATTTATTAAGTTACAATTAATTGTGAAAATATATCCTCAACTGGATACCGTCCAGTACCTTGAACAGACCAACAACAAACATAACATCTAAAAAAAAATCTAAAACCTAAATAAAGCAAGTCAAAATATCCTTTACAAATGAACATAAGCAGAACTGCACACACACAGTAAAGTCCTTTAAACAATGGCCGCAATCAAACTTTTTATTACTTATCTTTCCTAACTCCCACTGGGAGTGGTAATGTCTTCTGCTGGCTATTTTTACAATACTTTTCTTTAGCCTTTAGTTGCTTGAGTTTTTGTTGTTGGGTAAACCAGATAACTTATGCACAAAAAAGGCATAGGACAACAATAAAGATCTACAGTTCTCTCATGCTGATGGGTAGAGTAGAGTACATTCAATGGACACATAACCAATTCATTTCTAATGACCAAACACAACAGTTTGTGAATGCTCCTGGGCTCACGTAGGATTTACATTTAATAAAGTATAATTGAAAATGGTTTAAAATGTTTTTCTCTATCCTGTCCATTTAAATCTAAAATAGACTGTCTGTTTAAGAATTTTAAAAGTTGTCTCTGCCGTTACCATTTTTAGTCAGAGCTATAAGGGATGCCACATTTAAAACTAAAAAGCTAAAAATGGGAATCTATCTCTGATAACCCAAAGGGGGTGCACTAGCCATCCAACACAAAGAATATAAAAATATAGTGGTGAAAATATCAAACATAAAATAATAAATAAAAAAAGAGAAATTATATATGTATGATCTATATATCTTGCACCAAATTACCACAACAAAATATGTATCAAGGTAAAACAAAGTGAAAATAATTTTTAAGACAAATGTCTAGCTGTACTTTATATGGTATACAAATAACCCCCAGGAGCTGTGTGAACAAGGCAAGCGATTATGACCGACACACTGCAAAATGTCTTGACAACATCCAACGTGATTGGAAAGGTTAAAATTTACTTTATTTGCAATACGTTTCTTGACCACACACTGGTCAAGTTTGCCTGAAGAAACATCCAATGTGTGGTTGCGAAACTAAGGAATAAGGATGGAAATATTTAGATGCGGTCTGAAAGAGAGAACTATAAATACTATTTCTGCCCCTGGATCCACAATGGCCTTGGAGGAAATAAAAGAAAAATCCCACGAAAGAGTAGCTGACAGCATAATGTTATTGTGCAGAGCAATTTATTGTTTAGAAATGCTTAGCAAAGTTTCTCTCTCCTCTGCTAAGTTCTGACTTTTACTGAACATATAGAACTCTCACAAATGAATTTTCTGAGGCCAGTATAGGCCAGATTACAAGTGGAGTTCCCACTCTAGCGTTAATTGCACTAGAAGTATGTGCATGGCGGGTTGCACTCGTTATATGAGTTGAAAGTAAACTGATTTCACTCGCGCGCTAACCCTGTGAGTCCAAAAAAACACAAAATATTGTGTGCATGTTCACGTATTCACCCCATTCTCAATAGAGAAAAAAAAGTGGAAAAAACACCCCACTCTTAAACAAACCCGATCACATATTCTAATAAGCGCTAACCCAACATAAAATATGAATATTTCACATTTCAATATTCTTCACATAAAAGAATATGTTCTATTTATTCCTAAATAAATATTTCTACATACATCTAAAGATGTTTTGGTACAATATATATCTATACCTACATATATATATATATATATATATATATATATATATATATATATAGAGAAGAAAGTAAAATGTGTTCACTCAGTATACTGGGTAGACACAAGTGATACTCTATAGTTGGCGCTAGTCTGTATTGTATATGGTATAGTGGCAGCTATATAAGACAAGTACTGGTTGAGATGTGAAGTCCCAGTCAGTAAGTGAAAAATGTGTATACAAGAGTAGATACAGCGCCTATATATCCATTTAAAATATGGGTGGTATATGGGAATATGAATGAGAACTAGAGCTAATTATTAGAAAAATAATAGCAATTAAAAGAATATTAAAAAAAGATAGATTTTTAGAATCAATTATACTTGAAGAATGATGAATAGATTATGAAACAGTGTTCATATGAGTCTTTAGACAATATATAGTCCATAGTAAATCTTCATAAGCAGTTGATATCAGTAAATAGATGGTATGTAATACCCTTACCAGATATTACCTCAATCTGATGAGGTAAGTATGCCGCACTGGGGGTATATACAGATGGTAGAATCTTCTCCTTGTATTCAGATGTGGTGCCTCTTGGGTTTTCGTAAGCCTCCTGGAGTATGCAGGGATATGTTTCTGGTTGTAGATAAATCCCTTGTACTTCCTTTGTGTTGGTAGTTAGCCTCTTGGAGTACCTTTTCTGTCTTGGTATACACTTTCTCCAGCGTAAAGATACCCAGGGAGACAAGAAAGGATATATAGTGTAATACAGTTTATTTACAATTTAGGCATAAAAATATGATTCACATAGCACTCACATTTGGCATCCTCAGATTATATGAGGTATGTATAAGGCATATAGGACTCTAGTGGGTCCTTCCACATATAGGTATGAGATACAGGTGCCCCAATCTAGGTATAAGACTTCGTAGTGAAGTATTATGTAGCTGTTGCTATTTCCCAAATGAGGTAATATGGTATAGTACACTTATCTCAAAAAGTATATGCCAGCAGACTGGCTACAAGGAGTGATACTGGTATTAAAAAACGATTTAAATAAAACACATTTAAAATTAAGTACATAAGAAATAAGTAGTTAGTTAGTAGCTATGTGAATCATATTTTTATGCCTAAATTGTAAATAAACTGTATTACACTATATATCCTTTCTTGTCTCCCTGGGTATCTTTACGCTGGAGAAAGTGTATACCAAGACAGAAAAGGTACTCCAAGAGGCTAACTACCAACACAAAGGAAGTACAAGGGATTTATCTACAACCAGAAACATATCCCTGCATACTCCAGGAGGCTTACGAAAACCCAAGAGGCACCACATCTGAATACAAGGAGAAGATTCTACCATCTGTATATACCCCCAGTGCGGCATACTTACCTCATCAGATTGAGGTAATATCTGGTAAGGGTATTACATACCATCTATTTACTGATATCAACTGCTTATGAAGATTTACTACGGACTATATATTGTCTAAAGACTCATATGAACACTGTTTCATAATCTATTCATCATTCTTCAAGTATAATTGATTCTAAAAATCTATCTTTTTTTAATATTCTTTTAATTGCTTTTCTTTTTCTAATAATTAGCTCTAGTTCTCATTCATATTCCCATATACCACCCATATTTTAAATGGATATATAGGCGCTGTATCTACTCTTGTATATACATTTTTCACTTACTGACTGGGACTTCACATCTCAACCAGTACTTGTCTTATATAGCTGCCACTATACCATATACAATACAGACTAGCGCCAACTATAGAGTATCACTTGTGTCTACCCAGTATACTGAGTGAACACATTTTACTTTCTTCTCTATTTTTAGTTCCTACTATAGGTTCAGTTGTTACTCTAGGCTGCAAGTCTTAGACACTACCATTTTACACCTCAATCAGTTACGTCCATTAGTATACAAATCATTCTAACAGACTAAGTCATTCGCATCTAAATAGATATATATATATATACAATCTATATTAATATATAGATCATGGACCTAGAATATGGGGCATACTTTGATCCAAAAAATAGAAGTAGAAATTTATCAATAAATGAGGAAAAATCTACTCTAGAAACCAACTTGGAAATTACAAATCCAAAAAAATTATTTGAAAAATTAGAGAAACTCAGTAAAAAACAATTGCAAAACTGGTATGACAGCCTAACACTTGAAAGATATATCAAATACAATATCGTACCACAGGGTCTGCAACTCACTAAAACACCTATATTTGAAGATACAGAAATTGAGCTACTATCTGAATGGGACTCTGCCCTACACCAATGCTCTATTACATTCATGAAAATCCTAATCAAATACAGGGACAGAAAGGTAGACACACTAACAGAGCAGATCACTGATATAAGACAAAGACTAAATAATTTTAAAGGAGACGTATACTACAATGAACTTGATAAGGAGAATAAAAACAAAATTCTAAGATATGAAAAAATAGTGGAAAACCGTAAAAGAGAAAAATTCATGAAGGATTTAAACTTACACAAAGAAAGAATACGAGAAGATAACAATATTTCCCATAACCTAGGTTTTAACTGCGATAATTATAATATGGCAACAGTATCTGAACCTAATGACAAAACAAATGAGGATAATTATGAGGAAATATATTCACCAGGCTTCTCATTACATTATTCAGGCCCAAAAGAGCAACATAATACAGGTAATAAGAGTATACATAACACTACGTTCCATAATCATATACCATACAAAGCACGCAATAGTAATCTTAGAAATACCTATCATCACAATATACGCAATAACAACCATTACAATTCTCGTTTTTTAGGACAACACCCACCACCACACAACCCTCCTCCCCACCCTCAATTCAGACACCCCTACAAACACTCACCCAACCACAAGAGACCAGACTACAACACACACTCACAGCACCAATCATACCCTCCCTCCCCGTATCAACTACCACATCATACATACCACCGGCAGTACAAACAGAGCAACCAGAACACAGTACCCAGAGATCCACACACAACTCTCCTACCAGAGCAGAACACCAACATCCCACATTGGAGAATAAAACAACACCACCAGAAAAGAAGAAGAAACGAGTCAGAAGAAGAGGGTGCAGAGCAGGAAAACGAATGCAATCAAAAAAGAATAAGATCAACCAAAATGTAAAATCTAATCCTAAAGACTTACATTCAGAAGTAAAAATATTTAATTTATCATCACATAAAACCTTCTCATTACAAGAACTAAACCTTCTAAAAAAAGGCCTAGCATTCGCCCCCACCAAGGGACCTAATCCCTTTAACCTCTTCATAGACCTACATAAATATATCAGGAAGTTAACCCTAAATAGGCACTTCCAAAAAATACAAAAAGATAAATCTACAAACCTGAACAATATAACTCCCTCTCAATTAAATGATAATGATTTAAACGCTCTAATAGACCTTGAATCATTGCTAAATGATAATGACAACCCAACCGCTAATGACCATGTACCTAGCTCCAACACAGCAACTGTAAATTTTTCTACACATTCTAGTTTCAAACCCACATCTACTTTCTTTCCCACACAATCTAAAGGAAACTATATCCCTGTATTTGAAAAGCTAGTCCAAGAAGACTTATTACAAATGTGTGAAACATATAAAATAAAAAAAGATAATCTTACCAAAAAAGAGAAAATTACACTGAAACAGCTAAAAGATGATCATGAAATAGTAATAAGGGAAGCCGACAAGGGAGGAGGGATCATCATACAGGATAGAGCAGAATACATCCAGGAAGCCATGAGATTACTTGGTGACAATGAGACATATAGACCCCTCAAAAACAATCCTACTGAATGCTACTTAAAAGAATACATAAATCTTTTAGACACTGCAAAACATGAAAATATAATTAATAATCATGAATTCCTATTCTTATCTATTACCAACCCAAAAGTAGCCACCTTCTACCACACACCTAAAATTCATAAAAGCAATATTAATCCTCCTGGTAGACCAATTATTTCAGGAATAGGGTCCCTCACTACAAAACTATCAGAATATATAGACTCATTCCTCCAACCTCTGGTGCCAAACCTTAAATCACACATCAGAGACACACCAGACACTATTAGTAAATTATCTAACATCAAATGGAAAGACAATTACTGCTGGCTCACACTGGACGTCAGCTCTCTATATACCAATATCCCCCACAATAAAGGTATAGAAGCACTAGACTACTGGCTAAATAAACTATCAAATCTAGAAACAAATAAAATCGAATTCATAAAGGATTCTGCTAAGTTCATCCTACAAAAAAATTACTTTACCTTTAATAATGAATACTTTCTTCAAATAGGTGGCACAGCTATGGGGACGAAATTCGCCCCCAGCTATGCCAACCTATATATGGGCATGTGGGAAGACAAATACATTTGTGAAAATAACCCCTTCATAGACAACATCAAAACATATTACCGCTTTATCGATGACATCATAATAATATGGGAACATAAGGACAATAAGAATGCAGTCCAAGATTTTGTCAACTATATCAATACTAATGATTTCAACCTAACATTTACAGATAAAACTAATCCTAAAGAAATTGAATTCCTAGATACTCTATCAGGAGGAAAATTCCATCCAAACTAAAGTATATAGCAAAGCTACAGACAGCAACAGTTATCTAACAGCAACGAGTAGCCATCATCCAGCATGGATACAAAGTATACCTTATGGACAATTCCTACGCATAAAAAGGAATTGTTCCAGACAGAAAGACTTCTTACACGAATCAAAAATTTTGACCAATAAATTATTAAATAAAGGTTACAAAGCTGACAATGTACAAAAGGCATTTAATAAGGTCAATAGAATGAATAGAGACACACTAATAATAAAAAATTCTAAGAAAAATAGCAAAAAACAAAAAGATGTGCCACTTATGATCACAACATATAATGAAGGTGCCAATGCTATCAGAACTATCTTAAACAAACACTGGCACATATTAAAAAAAGATAACCTATTAAATGAAATAACTAAAAACAACCCAAAACTGGTTTTTAGAAAAGGTAGAAACATTAGAGCAATAATAGCTCCAAGTAAACTGAAATCTATATCTGAAACCAAAAAAACCACCAATTGGCTGCAAAATAAAACAAAAGGCTTCTTTAAATGCAACCGGTTACACTGCGAGGCTTGCAAACATCACTATAGTATTAATAAACCAACTAAAAAAATCACTTCATCCACAAACAAAAAAAGCTGGGAATTTGACTCCATTACAAACTGTAAAACAGAATATGTAGTATACCTTATTGAATGTGACTGTAAGCTCCAGTATGTAGGACGTACCACTAGACCCTACAAAACCAGACTTTTGGAACATATTAGAAATATAGAAAGTAGTTTCAAAAAACATAGTGTCTCTAATCATTTTCGCTTAATACATAACTCCAATCCGTCATGTTTAAGAGGCACTATACTTGAACATATCAGAGATCCACCTGAGGGAGTAAGTAGAGAACTCCATCTGAGAAGAAAGGAAACAGAATGGATACATAAACTAGACTCTATGACCCCCAAGGGTCTAAATAAGGATATAGATATTGCAGCCTTTTTAATCCAGTAGAATCCAAGCCTCTCAAATATATTAAAACCTCTGATCAACCTATAAATTGTATCTATACTACTCTATATCTAACCAGACCCCACTAAGCTTACTACAGTGCAGTACTATATTCTTTATATTATTCATCAACAAAGAATAAGATATTACAAATATATAACTGCAGAAAAACAAAGACTAATATTCTTGAGACCTAATGATAGGTAAAAAATACAGTATAAGGAATACACATATATCTAGCTGAATAATAAAGATTAGTTTCACTCTGATCACATATATATATATCTATCTACCAGGTACAATACCTTCCTGCATAATATATAATATACACCCAATACTAAGGAACACTTGTGTACCATATATCAATATAGAATATATATCTTCAAAATAAAATATTATCTGGCCTTCCAATATAGGCCCAATAACTAACTGAACCTCAACTATAAATTACATAAAAGAGGTCTCACATTCTAAAAATACAGAAAACTATATAGAACTCTACATCCTAACTAAGATATATAGTATACAACTCATGTTCCATAATAAAGCTCAAGCTTAACCTAACAACTTAAGGGTGCTTTGAATATATAGAAAAACTTTTTACAAAAAGAATTATTAGTAAGAAACCAATATGCAATGTCATTTATGCATACTAATCTTACTAAGAAAATACACTAAGGATGCATTAATCACTATATATCCAGGAATTGTAAAATACAAAAATACTTCATGGGATTGCCCAGTGTGAATATCAATTTTAGAGTACACATTATGACATGTCCATGTCCCATCAATACTTCGATTACATCTAGCCACTAACTCTGTGAGACTGCTCTCTTGAGTGGAGATATATTTATAGAAGGATATTCCCTAGTAAACTATATATCCCACAGGCCTCTGCTAAGTCTAACCAACTTACATCTCTATAGGTGAGGTATTAAAAATATATGTAAGCATTATTTCAAGGTCACACTTTACAATATGTACACACTATACTGTTGCGAGTGCTACATTTTGTCTATACCTCCAGAGATCGTAGCTAACTATGGGCAGCAACTATAGAACTACATATCCCATGAGCCTAGGCTGCACTGATCCAATCAACCATGCAGCAATAGGTAACCAATGAACAAGCTTTAGAGCAGAGACACTATGCCTAATACAAACGTGATATTCACGTTCCGCAACGCTGGCACGCATGACGTCAGGTACGCAGAGGGCGTGCCGCCGCCCGAAGCGTACAAATAGCGATAACAGCCCAGCTCCTTACTCAACCCTCTGAAGAAGAAGGATTTATCTACACAAACCTTTGAAACGCGTCAGGGATACTAACTACTTATTTCTTATGTACTTAATTTTAAATGTGTTTTATTTAAATCGTTTTTTAATACCAGTATCACTCCTTGTAGCCAGTCTGCTGGCATATACTTTTTGAGATAAGTGTACTATACCATATTACCTCATTTGGGAAATAGCAACAGCTACATAATACTTCACTACGAAGTCTTATACCTAGATTGGGGCACCTGTATCTCATACCTATATGTGGAAGGACCCACTAGAGTCCTATATGCCTTATACATACCTCATATAATCTGAGGATGCCAAATGTGAGTGCTATGTGAATCATATTTTTATGCCTAAATTGTAAATAAACTGTATTACACTATATATCCTTTCTTGTCTCCCTGGGTATCTTTACGCTGGAGAAAGTGTATACCAAGACAGAAAAGGTACTCCAAGAGGCTAACTACCAACACAAAGGAAGTACAAGGGATTTATCTACAACCAGAAACATATCCCTGCATACTCCAGGAGGCTTACGAAAACCCAAGAGGCACCACATCTGAATACAAGGAGAAGATTCTACCATCTGTATATACCCCCAGTGCGGCATACTTACCTCATCAGATTGAGGTAATATCTGGTAAGGGTATTACATACCATCTATTTACTGATATCAACTGCTTATGAAGATTTACTACGGACTATATATTGTCTAAAGACTCATATGAACACTGTTTCATAATCTATTCATCTTTCTTCAAGTATAATTGATTCTAAAAATCTATCTTTTTTTAATATTCTTTTAATTGCTATTATTTTTCTAATAATTAGCTCTAGTTCTCATTCATATTCCCATATACCACCCATATTTTAAATGGATATATAGGCGCTGTATCTACTCTTGTATACACATATATATATATATATATATATATATATATATATATATATATATATATATATATATATTCAAAAAATGAATGCACTCTCAGGACACAAAATCAAACCAAATTTAATGGAACATTTTTGGAGAGATAATCTCTATCAGTAGATGTGGAGTAGTATTTAGTGCTCCAGTTCAGGAATTAACTTCACTAGACAGAGGCTTTTTGTAGATATGTGCAATTCGGTTAGGTTCGATTCGGAAATTTGGAAAATTCGGCGATTCGGATCAAACCGAATTTCTGAATTAAAATACTGCCGAATTTCGCAAATAAATCCGAATTACTTCGGATTTATTCAGTAAATTCGGATGGCCATGGATTACACTAGTATTGTACAGTATATTAGGTTATATCACTCTGCTATGGGTTACACCTAATATACAGTACATAATACTAGTCTAATCCCACCTAACACTTACCGAAATTCCGAATTTCCGAACCGAACCGAATCAAACAGAATCCAGCTGAATTTCTTCGAATCCGAAACGAATCCGAAACGAATCCGAAACGAATCCGAAACGAATCGATTCAAAATTTTCCGAATTCCAATTGATACGAACTGAACTTCAAAAAATTCTGAATCGATCTGAACCAAATTTTTTCGCCATGCACATGTCTAGCTTTTTGCACGCGGTATATATACAGTTCCAAACAGCTGATCCACACACCTAGGGACAACTACCTGGGTGCAGATATGTAGCTTATGTCCTCGAATGAAGTGCACTCACAGGAACATTTGGATCTCAAAAAGCCAAAATGTATTAACGTTTCGGGGAGATTTACATCCCCTTCATCAGAACAACAAAACACGTGAAAACACAACATATATATAAAGCATAAAATTAAGTGATATACACACCCCCTCCTATTCTTGTGGCGCCAAACAATCAGTGTTTGAAAAGCAATTCTGTGTTACAGCATATCGTGAGACTGGAAGTGACAATCCACAACTTCCGGTCCTGGACTTGTTAGGTGAAATAAACAAAGTAAATAACTTCAAAACATCTAAACTAACAGTGATTATGTTACAAATCAATCCAACAACGAGTGTGACATTATATGACCATGACAAATGTCTCAGGGTTATTGCTATTTCCTGTTGTCATGGTTACCATCCCAAACACATTTCAATGTGTTTCTCCTTATCTATAAGCATAGGTGTGGTTAAGAGAGACGATCACACTTCAACTTATATGTTTAGCTCTTCTGGCCCCTATTTATCAAAAGTCTTGCGGACTTGTTACGACAGTGCAGATCAGGTCCGCAAGACCTCGCTAAATGCGGAGAGCAATACGCTCTCCACATTTAACATTGCACCAGCAGCTCACAAGAGCTGCTGGTGCAACGCTGCCCCCTGCTGACTTGCGGCCAATTGGCCGCCAGCAGGGAGGTGTCAATCAACCCGATCAATCACCAGGACAAGCTATGATGACTTTCCATACTAATATATATAGACAATTCATTTAAATGGTAACCACATTATACTGGCTTAATATAGTGTCATAGTCCTGACATCCCACAGTAGTGTTAATGTTGGTATTTGTTGTTATTTGTTATAAATCCTCTTCTAGCTCATCTATTTTCAATGCAACATGGTGGTTTACACATTTGTGTAAAAATTGAGTGACCATGGGTACATGTACATTGGGCCAATCTCATGACCCCTTCAGAGAGACAGGTACTGAATAAAGGACTATCTTTTGTCCCCAGTACTAGTATCTCAGAATTAGATCTGAAATTAGAAATATTTAAACTTAATAAAACATTGAAAATTAAGGATTTTTTTTCCAAAATCAGAGCAGAGATACAAAACATAATGCAGTGGGATCAATAAACTATAAGTGTAAAAAACACAGTACATTTAACCCACACCACAGTAGCCCCACTACAAAAATATACATCAGATTAATAACACAAAGCATGGAGACACAACTTACAAAAGGATGAATTATAAAAAATAAAATCCTTGCAAAATGATAACTCTGTGGTTATATACCGGCATATAAGGGCGGTGCCATAGTCCTTATGGACTATGTAGACTACAGAGGGGACATATTGCAACAATTGTCTGATCCCAGTACATATATGGTGCTATCCTCAGATCCTACGTCTGTTTACAAAACACAATTGGATGATTTGATACAGTTTGAGTATGAACAAGGTTTCATCTCTAAACAAATTAATGAATTCTGCTACACACAATATCCCAGAATACCCATACTGTATACAATTCCAAAGATTCACAAAACTATGACACAACCTTCAGGACGCTCTATTGTGTCAGCAGTACAATCACTACTTCAGCCAGTGGCACAGTATATTGATGTTTTGTTACAACCCATTGTGAGGGATACACGCTCTTTTATACTGGACATGAATAATCTCATCAGACAGCTCAGAGAGGTACGAATTCAGGAAGGTAATCTTCTAGTGACCCTTGATGTCAATAGCCTGTATACCACTATACCTCATGATATGGAATTGACAGCTATTAAAACACATCTATTGAAGTCACAGAAATATACAGACCCACTAATTTAATACTTACTTCCCTAATTGAGTTCTGCCTCAGTAAAAACTATTTTCGTTTTGAGAAATAGTTCTACTTGAAGGTAGCAGGAACGGCTATGGGCTCAAACATGGCCCCTGCATATGCAAATATCTTCATATGCCAATTTGAGAACAACTACCTGTGGGGTATCAATGATGAGGGCATCACCTACTATTGAAGGTATATTGACAATGTCTTCCTCATCTGGAGTGGGGAAGAGATACTAAAGGCATGGTTTGATATTATTAATACCACCCAGACGACCGTAAGATTTAAGATGACAGCTGAGGCACAACAGATACATTTTCTGGATTTAAACATCTTTATCTCTGGTGAAACACTAGGTATGACACTATACAGTAACCCAACAGTCAGAAACTCTATACTTAGGGCTGACAGTTTCCACCCTCCCTCATTACTTAGAGGGATTGTGAAATCCCAGATGATTCGCAGATGATAACTCTGATAAAGAAACAGAGGGAATCCCAGTTGACAGGGACACAAGAAAAATTCCTACAAAGAGGCTATAAAGCGCAGGTTATTAATACAACCATGCAAGAGATACAGGACTTAAAACAAGAAGACTTGATTAACAGAGATGACAACCGTACAAAAATGGAAGAGAATAGATTGATGTTTATTACTACTTTCTCTCTTAACACCACCAATACAGGCAAAATTTTGAAACAGCACTGGCCACTCATGACCTCTGATCCGAAACTGGGTTTAGCACAAAACCTCAACCCGATGGTGGGATATAAAAGAGGGACCAATTTGAAGGACCTATTGGTCAAAACTGACCCGAAAAAAAGTTACCTTACAAAATCTAAAGAAAATATTAACAATAACAAAGTATACACAATACGACATTCTCTTTCATGTAATACTACACATGTTGTGTATATGCTTTTTTGCCCATGTGCAAGGGTCTATATTGGCAAAACACAGGGAACTTTATGAGAACAGATTGCAAACCACAGGTTGGCTATACGCCAGGCCTTGAAGAATAGAAAATCAGACCAACCTGTCGCACGACACTGATGGGAGAGATGGGACATTCAGTTTCATCTATAAGATATATCTTAATTGATCACATACCAAAACTGGAGGTAGGAATAAGGCTCTACTTGTCTGTGAAGCCCAATGGATACATAGACTGGGAACTATATACCCTGGGGGCTTGAATTCGGCACCAGATTTCAAGCTTCTAATCTAGTCCTAACGTGTGTTACTAACCAGGAGTACATTC
Organism: Bombina bombina; assembly: GCF_027579735.1. Classification (NCBI taxonomy): domain Eukaryota; kingdom Metazoa; phylum Chordata; class Amphibia; order Anura; family Bombinatoridae; genus Bombina; species Bombina bombina. Next base: position 246,631,241 of record NC_069500.1, read on the forward strand.
AACTGTGTACGAATCCTATAAATACCCAGGTGGATAAGAGGCTTTTAGTGGGGTTGAATACTGCACATATGCCACCTTTGAGCCTGAAGGTGACCTGGGGCAGACGAGTAATATTGCCTCCCCATTTCACCGGGTAGAGGGAATAGTTGAGGTCACTCATACACATGTTTTGGACATTATTGATTAGAGCAGGGGTGCTAACAAATATGATATATGAGTATGTGCCACATACCAGGGGTGCTTGTGGGGGATACGAAGGCCGTGTGAGTTGAAGTGGTATACAGTAGATTTGGTACCGACTGTTTTTACACTAGGGTAACCCTGTGAATATTACCACGACACATGAGACCGGCCCAATTTACATGTACCCATGATCACTTAATATATACACAAATGAATAAACCATCATGTTGCATTGAAAATAGATGGGCCAGAAGAGGATTTATAACAAATAACAACAAATACCAACATTAACACTACTGTGGGATGTCAGGACTATGACACTATATTAAGCCAGTATCATGTGGTTACCATTCAAATGAATTGTCTATATATATTAGTATGGTAAGTCATCATAGCTTGTCCTGGTGATTGCTTATTTAAGAGACAACATAGCCCAGATTATATTCTAGTCTAAGGGGGTTTATAATGGAGCATATTGAGATTGTAAATGTATGCCTACAGGAGATACATTTAGGTGTTTTTGTTTAGATGTTTGTATATATGTAAATAATGCTAATTGTAGTATTGCGATGAGAGTAAGATGTAAAACACCTCAGACTAATTCTGAAGTTTCACAGGGAGATTAGAAAGGGTTATTGATCATGGATCACTTAAAGTTGTATAAAATATTAGTGCCTAATAGACATGGGCTTTTTTGGATATGATCAGTTGCCATGACAACAGTACCCATAAGATCTAAAGTTCTTAGTTGAAGTGTGATAGTCTCTCTTAACCACACCTATGCTTATAGATAAGGAGAAACGCATTGATGTGGGATAAATATGTACCCTGTGGAGTGACCATATAACTAACGTTGTCATTTATTTTGAAATTTTTTTGGGCTGGTAACCATGACTTCCGGAAATAGCGATGCAAGCACTGATCGCAATAACACTGAGAATTGCAAATACATTTGTCACGGCCGCATAATGTCACACTCGTTGTTAGATTGAATTGCAACATAACCGCTGTTAGTTTAGATGTTTTGAAGTTATTCACTTTGTTTATTTCACCTAACAAGTCCCGAACCGAAAGTTGTGGTTTGTCACTTTTGGTCTCACGATATGCTGGAACGCAGGATTGCGTTCCAAACATTGATTATTTGGCGCCACAAGAGTAGGAGGGGGTGTGTATATCACTTAATTTTATGCTTTATAAATATGTTGTGTTTTGACATGTTTTGTTGTTCTGATGAAGGGGATGTAAATCTCTCCGAAATGTTAATACATTTTTGGCATTTTGATTGTTATTAATATTTTTAAATATTTGATATGTAATATTTCAATAATGCACATAAATACAGTATCTCACAAAAGTGAGTACACCCCTCACATGTTTGTAAATATTTTATTATATATTTTCATGTGACAACAATAAAGAAATTAAATTTTTCTACAATGTAAAGTAGTGAGTGTACAGCCTGTATAACAGTGTAAATTTGATGTACGCTCAAAATAACTCAACACACAGCCATTAATGTCTAAATTGTTGGCAACAAAAGTGAGTACACCCCTAAGTGGAAATGTCCTAATTGGGCCCAATTAGCCATTTTCCCTCCCCGGTGTCATGTGACTCGTTAGTGTTACAAGGTCTCATATGTGAATGTGCAGCAGGTGTGTTAAATTTGGTGTTATCGTTCTCACACTCTCTCATACTGGTCACTGGAAGTTCAACATGGCACCTCATGGCAAAGAACTCTCTGAGGATCTAAAAAAAAGAATTGTTGCTCTAAATAAAGATGGCCTTCGCTATAAGAAGATTGCCAAGAACCTGAAACTGAGTTGCAGCATGGTGGGCAAGACCATAAAGCGGTTTCATAGGACAAGTTCCACTCAGAACAGGCCTCTCCATGGTCGAACAAAGATGCTCAGCACCATATCCCAAGGTTGTCTTTGGGAAATATACGTATGAGTGCTGCCAGCATTGCTGCATAGGTTGAAGGGGTGGGGGGGGGGGGGGTCAGCCTGTCAGCCTGTCAGTGCTCAGACCATATGCCGCACACTGCATCAAATTGGTCTGCATGGCTGTCGTCCCAGAATGAAGCCTTTTTCTAAAGATGATGCATAAGAAAGCCTGCAAACAGTTTGCTGAAGACAAGCAGACTAAGGACATTGATTACTGGAATTATGTCCTGTGGTCCGATGAGACCAAGATAAACTTATTTGGTTAAAATGGTGTAAAGCGTGTGTGTCGACAACCAGGTGAGGAGTACAAAGACAAGCGTGTCTTGTCTACAATCAAGCATGGTGGTGGAAGTGTCATGGTCTGGGCCTGAATGAGTGCTTCCGGCGCTGAGGAGCTATAGTTCATTGAGGGAACCATGAATGCCAACATGTACTGTGACATACTGAAGCAGAGCATGATGATCCCCTCCCTTCAGAGACTCGGCCGAAGGGCAGTATTCCAACATGATAACGACCCCAAACACACCTCCAAGATGACCACTACCTTAATAAAGAAGCTGAGGGTAAAGGTGATGGATTGCCCAAGCATGTCTCCAGACCTAAACCCTATTGAATATCTGTGGGGCATCCTCAAATGGAAGGTGGGGGAGTGCAAGGACTCTAACATCCACCAGCTCTGTGATGGAAGAGGACTTCAGTGGCAACCTGTGAAGCTCTGGTGAACTCCATGCCCAAGAGGGTTAAGGCAGTGCTGAAAAATAATGGTGGCCACACAAAATATTGACACTTTGGGCCCAATTTAGACATTTCCACTTACGGGTGTACTTACTTTTGTTGGCAACGGATTAGACATTAATGGCTGTGTGTTGAGTTATTTTGAGGGGGCAGTAAATTTATACTGTTATACATGCTGTACACTCACTACTTTACATTGTAGCAAAGTGTCATTTCTTCAGTGTTGTCGCATGAAAAGATATAATAAAATATTTACAAAAATGTGAGGGGTGTACTCACTCTTGTGAGAAACTGTATATATAAATGAATATTGCCATAGAACTAGCTGATGAGCTGTTGTTGTCCCTGGTAGAGCGCTTCGCTCTTCGTATGAAAATTAATATGACCCTAGGGATGTCTCCATATGGGTGATGGGGGAAACCAGACGTGGACTCCTTTCCCAGTGTGCTTAGAGGAATGTGGCTGCACCTCACTGACGAGGTCCATAGGAGGCCGAAACGATTATCTGGGGTTGTCATGTTCCTTGTTCAGAGGAGAATTGCCTGGTATTTCAGGACTGGACTGACCTTACTTGGTGGGATCAGACTGATATACTTTAGGAAAGTTTTCCTCTGTGAAAAGCACACTGGTCTAAAAAGAGGCTGCTTCCGAGTAGTAAATTGCCATAGAACTAGCTGATGAGCTGTTGTTTGTTCTTGGTAGAGCGCTTCTCTCTTCCTATGCAAATATATATATATATATATATATATATATATATACACACACACATACACATATTTAGATATGTCTATGTATGCATATATATTAAAGCCCATTGCAGCCCTTTTTTTCAAACACATTATACCATATACAATTGAGCACTTTTAAAAAATATATTTTTTATTAGATAGTATTTATATCAGTGTAACTGTACTTTTAAATCTATTTATGTTGTGTTTAATGGAACTTTTTTCTTCCCCTACTCTTTATGTGGGCCTGAATTTGCGCTAACTCAATGAGCGTAAATTAGTATTGCAGTCGACCAAACGTCTTTACTTTAAAATCGTATTATGCATGCTATTTCCATTGTGCAAAAATCAAAGAAAACCCTGATATCACTTGTACACTACAATTAGCGCGCAACTTGTAATTTAGCCCACTGTGAGCTGGGCAATAAACACCAAATAATGTGTCACATTTTAGGTCTAATAAAGGCAGATAAATACTAGTAATCAAATAATGAATAATTGTGAAAAAAGATATGCCTAGATTACGAGTCTTGCGTTAGCCTTAAAAAGCAGCGTTGAGAGGTCCCAACGCTGCTTTTTAACTCCCGCTGGTATTACGAGTCTGACAGGTACAGGTGTACCGCTCACTTTTCTTCAGCAACTCGAGCTTACCGCAAATCCCCTTATGTCAATTGCGTATCCTATCTTTTTAATGGGATTTACCTAACGCTGGTTTTACGAGTCTTGGAAGAAGTGAGCGGTAGACCCTCTCCTGTCAAGACTTCTACCGCATTTAAAAGTCAGTAGTTAAGAGTTTTATGGGCTAACGCTGGAACATAAAACTCTTAACTAAAGTGCTAAAAAGTACACTAACACCCATAAACTACCTATTAACCCCTAAACCGAGCCCCCCCCCCACATCGCAAACACTTAAATAAATATATTAACCCCTAATCTGCCGATCGGACATCACCGCCACTTTATTAAATATATTAACCCCTGAACCGCCGCACTCCCGCCTCGCAAACACTAGTTAAATTTTATTAACCCCTGATCTACCGTCCCTAACATCGCCGACACCTACTTACATTTATTAACCCCTAAACTGCCACCCCCAACGTCGCCACTACTATATTAAAGGTATTAACCCCTAAACCTAAGTCTAAACCTAACCCTAACCCCCCCTAACTTAAATATAATTTAAAATAATCTAAATAAAATTACTACAATTAAATAAATTAATCCTATTTAAAACTAAATACTTACCTATAAAATAAACCCTAAGCTAGCTACAATATAACTAATAGTTACATTGTAGCTAGCTTAGGGTTTATATTTATTTTACAGGCAACTTTATATTTATTTTAACTAGGTACAATAGTTATTAAATAGTTATTAACTATTTAATAACTACCTACTTAAAATAAATACAAATATACCTGTAAAATAAATCCTAACCTAAGTTACAATTACACCTAATACTACACTATCATTAAACTAATTACCTAAACTACCTACAATTAATTACAATTACATTAAATAAACTAAATTACGGAAAAAAAAAAGAATTACAAGAATTTTAAACTAATTACACCTACTCTAATCACCCTAATAAAATAAAAAGCCCCCCAAAATAATAAGATTCCCTACCCTATACTAAATTACAAATAGCCCTTAAAAGGGCATTTTGCGGGGCATTGCCCCAAAGTAATCAGCTCTTTCACCTGTAAAAAAAATACAATACCCCCCCAACATTAAAACCCACCACCCACACACCCAACCCTACTCTAAAACCCACCCAATCCCCCCCTTAAAAAAACCTAACACTACCCCCCTGAAGATCTCCCTACCTTGAGCCGGTGTGTTGGTGTTAGGTTTTAATGTTGGGGGGGTATTGCATTTTTTTTTTCAGGTGAAAGAGCTGATTACTTTGGGGCAATGCCCCGCAAAAGGCCCTTTTAAGGGCTATTTGTAATTTAGTATAGGGTAGGGAATTTTATTATTTTGGGGGGCTTTTTATTTTATTAGGGTGATTAGATTAGGTGTAATTAGTTTAAAATTCTTGTAATTCTTTTTTTTATTTCTGTAATTTAGTGGGGGTTTTTTCTTCGTAATTTAGTTTATTTTATTTAATTGTAATTAATTGTAGGTAGTTTAGGTAATTAGTTTAATTATAGTGTAGTGTTAGGTGTGATTGTAACTTAGGTTAGGATTTATTTTACAGGTATATTTGTCTTTATTTTAACTAGGAAGTTATTAAATAGTTAATAACTATTTAATAACTATTCTACCTAGTTAAAATAAATACAAAGTTGCCTATAAAATAAATATAAACCCTAAGCTAGCTGCAATGTAACTATTAGTTATATTGTAGCTAGCTTAGGGTTTATTTTATCAGTAAATATTTATTCTTAAATAGGATTAATTTATTTAATGATGGTAAATTTATTTTGTTTAATTTAAATTATATTTAAGTTAGAGGGGTGTTAGGGTTAGGGTTAGACTTAGGTTTAGGGGTTAATAAATTTATAATAGTGGCGGCGACGTTTGCGGCAGCAGATTAGGGGTTAATAAATTTAATATAGTTGCGGCGACGTTGGGGGGGCAGATTAGGGGTTAAGAAATATAATGTAGGTGTCGGCGATGTTGGGGGCAGCAGATTAGGGGTTCATAGGGATAATGTAGGTGACGGCGGTGTCCGGAGCGGCAGATTAGGGGTTAATAATATAATGTAGGTGTCAGCGATAGCAGGGCTGGCAGATTAGGGGTTAATAAGTGTAATTTTAGGGGTGTTTAGACTCGGGGTTCATGTTAGGGTGTTAGGTGCAGACATAAAATTCCTTTCCCCATAGGAAACAATGGGGCTGCGTTAGGAGCTGAACGCTGCTTTTTTGCAGGTGTTAGGGTTTTTTTTTCAGCCAGCTCAGCCCCATTGTTTCCTATGGGGAAATCATGTACGAGCACGTTTAGCCAGCTCACCGCTGACTTAAGCAACGATGGTATTGAGGTGAGATGTGGAGCTAAATTTTGCTCTACGCTCACCTTTTTGCGGCTAACGCCAGGTTTAAAAAAACCTGTAATACCAGCATTGTCTTAAGGAAGTGGTGGGAAAAAAGGCTCGTTAGCAACGCAAGCCTTACCGACAAAAACTCGTAATCTAGCCGATAGAGTTGAGGTGAACAGACAAATATTTAATAAAATATGTTAGCATCTTACCAAAAATGTAAAGGGCTTTATATAAGCAATTTAACAACGAAAACAATACAAAAGCACAAAAGACTGAATATAAATTTTATTGGGGTTCACTCTGGTAGTATGAGTAATTGTATGACATGTAAGTTAATTATTTAGTTTTTTTTTTATTGAGATACTACTGCTTTTGGAAGCAAGGGAAATGTCAATGCAAATCAGTATGTGCTTTTCACATTATGGGCTCCATGTATGAAGCAGCGAAAGCTGCTCCGGAGCCTTTGCGGGGCAGGTTCGCATATGCGAGCCTGCTTCCCGCAATGTAAGAAGCAGCGGTCATTAGACCGCTGCTTCCTACAGCCTATGCCACCTCTTAGGTGGCGAAGCAAAATCACTGAGAGCACGCTCGCTCTCTGTGATTGACAGCCCCTTCAGTCGCGTGATTGGTCGCGCGATTGAAGGGGCGGGCATTACACACTCCGATGAGTGTGTAATGGTACATACGGGCAAGCGGATCAATAGATCCGCTGCCCGTGTGTAGCGGAGGCGGGCGGACAGCTTCGCGAGTTAAGAAGCTGTCCGCCCGCCTCTTAGTACATGGTGCCCTATGTGTTTATTCACTTCTGTATATATTATCTTATTTTTACTATTTAAAGACATCATTCTTACTATATTCTCCTCAGCCATTTTTTTCTAGTATAATATGTCTTTTTTACAATAAAATTAATTTAAGGCTTTCAATCCAGAGCTAAATAATTCACTATATCACCTTGAGAGGAGATGTGGCATTTTATTTTACATAAATGATTCACCAATGTTTTGCATTTTAATATAGATTAAAAAGATTTTTTCCTCTAGCACTAATACATTAGAGTGCCTGGAGATAAATATCTATATTTCTTGATATAAAAAGTTTGAAAATTTAACAAAAATATTCACCTAAGACTATGCATATACTTCTTAAGCACTTTTAGAAAGCTTTATCCTTAAACCAGATTGTTCTTTGCCCTGAAAGAGAAATACAAGCAACTGAAAAACTTGACGCAGCTGCACTATTTCTGCTCAGTTGAATGTGTTCAGTAGATAATAAGCTGACATGGCTTAAGGCTACACCTTAGAAATGATTCAGGATTCATACTATTATTTTAAATTAAACTACTTGATTCCTGGAACATTCAGCATATTATAAGTAACAAAGCCAATAATATTCCTCTGTTAGTAGCTACTAGAAACAAAAAATAAGCGACATTTAAATATAAATCATTAGCTAATTTATATATATATATATATATATATACACATGTATTTATATGTGTATATATGCATTTACAGACATATACAGTATATACACATATATACTCATATATAGAAATAGATTATATATATATATATATATATATATATATATATATATATAAATAACTGTCCATAGAGACAACTGTTCTCTATCTCTCTCTCTTTCTCTCTCTCTCTTGAGTGTTAAATAGCGCTCCACTTGTAATCTGGCCCAATATAATTTTGATGTTGAACTTCAGGAATTGTCTTTTTGTAGGTAATGTTATTTGTGATATCAGATGTGATTGCATGTCCCATATTATGAATGTTGTCATATGTGATATCATTAGTAAACTCATCAATGTTGTCACCAAAAATTGTCAGGGATTTTAAGTTTGGAGCCTTCTGGTAAGTTAATGGCCTTCTTCATATAAGGAATTCTTTACCTTGTAATATTTTGCTCAGCTTATTTCAGCTTCTGCTAAGAGTAAGAATTCATTTTCATCTATAGGAAGAGAGAGCCTTAGTTGTTTCGAGAGCAATCTGCATTTGTGCTATTTTTAAATAGATACAAATTGGGCTCCATGAACTAAGCAGTTGGTGCCCTTTTTGGGGCAGGCTCTCTCTCTCTTAGGGCCTGATGTTATTATGCTCTCCGCTTAGACGAGATTATATAAAATTATCCTCCAGCACTGCAAGATCCCTAGTGAAATTCTAAAAAGGCAGATTTCGCTTTACTTATGCTAGTACATACTTAATAGCATTAATTTGATTGGTACAGAACATTCAATAGGTAAGTATACACAATCAATATCGCATCCTATACAATCCCATCTATCGTCGCATTGCAAAACCATCTGAAACATTATAAGTACAACCATTATTGTTATTTACATATTAAAAAATCCACTTAAAAAGTTTTTTTTATATAAAAGTTAATATGAATCTGTACACTGTATTTAAAAAGCTGATACAAAAATGTGTAAAAATGTGTTAAAAATAATATTTACTTGATACTTAAACATTCATAATTTTAACTATACACTTATTTTTAATACTATCTGTACTATTCACCCTTAGATATTCATAGTGTATCAGAGCACTTTAAAATAACACATGGACAAACTCCCAAAAATCTTTCAGTCAGAGTTTTAGAAGTTATACCATCATCTGTTGGCAATGAATATCAAAGGTTAATGAAACTCACGCAATGTGAGACTAAATTAATACACTTGTTAGACTGCATGACACCTAAAGGGTTAAATATAGACCTAGACTTGTAGGCATTCATGACATAAGAATGTTGTAATCTGTCAACATCTAAGGGTGAATAGGTGATAGTATTAAAAATAACCCCAAGTGTCTAGTAAAAATTATGAATTATTATTTTTAACATATTTTTACACATTTTTGTATCAGCTTTTTAAACACAGATTCATATTAACTTTTATATAAAAAAACTTTTTAAGTGGATTTTTTAATATGTAAATAACAATAATGTTTGTATTTATAATGTTTGAGATGGTTTTGCAATGCAACGATAGATGGGATTGTATAGGATGCGATATTGATTGTGTATACTTATCTATTGAATGTTCTGTACCAATCAAATTAATGCTATTAAGTATGTACTAGCATAATATTTCCCAGTCTAAGTTAAGATGTGCTTTTAATATAATGATGATTAGGGCAGATCGATACCGATAGTTTTGAGTCAAATGCTAATGCTATTGTCCATTAAATAACATAACATAGTCATGACTATTGTGATGCAGACCCACTTGAGAAATGTAATTGGCCACGTCACGATGTCGA